>NC_084736.1:81645612-81768112 GCF_033978785.1 Entelurus aequoreus
TGCCAGACGATGAGTGAAATTGATGGAGCTTTTTATTAGCGGAGGCAGCAGCCTTCCACACCCGCTTGCAAAATGGATGAATCATAGGCGAGCGATGGAAGGTGTGTCTTTTATCCGTCCAGCAGAGCAGGTAAGTCATAGTGAGAGGAACAATGGTGGGGGTGAAGCACCTGATGCTGACTACATGGCTAGTACCAGGAGCACACAGTGGACTAGATGGCTAGTACCAGGAGCACACAGTGGTGAAGCACCTGATGCTGACTAGATGGTTAGTACCAGGAGCACACAGTGGACTAGATGGTTAGTACCAGGAGCACACAGTGGTGAAGTGACAGATGCTGACTAGATGGTTAGTACCAGGAGCACACAGTGGTGAAGTGACAGATGCTGACTAGATGGTTAGTACCAGGAGCACACAGTGGTGAAGTGACAGATGCTGCCCGTCTAAGTGATACGTGGCTTTATTTCCGCCAGCCCCAAATTGGAAGCAACGCTCACTTAAGTCCGTCCAATCCCGCGCGAGAAGCCGGTTAAAAAACCCCCGGCCGGAGTGTGCGAAACGCAGACGTCATCGATTACGGATAACATCCCTAATGACCCGGCCCCACTTTGATCCCACGCTGCCATTAAGTGCTGATACCACAGGATGGGATCGCCGGCTCTCACGGCACACAGCGGCGTTATCGGGGGCCAATCGGTCGTCTCCGAGCAAGCGAGGTCTCGTCGATAAAAAGGCGGCGCGCCCCAGG
Source organism: Entelurus aequoreus (assembly GCF_033978785.1). Classification (NCBI taxonomy): domain Eukaryota; kingdom Metazoa; phylum Chordata; class Actinopteri; order Syngnathiformes; family Syngnathidae; genus Entelurus; species Entelurus aequoreus. The sequence goes on from NC_084736.1 coordinate 81,646,362, forward strand.
GGGGGAAGGGGGGGCGGGGGGGGCTCGTCTTCTGGCCTCGTTAGAAAAGCAGGGGGGGAGGGGGAAGAAGGTCCGTGTGATAGGCTGCCATTGAGGCATTGTTCCTCTTAATGAGCCCGGACCGTGGGTCAATACGCCGCCGCTTGCCCCGTCAATATTGCTTACCTGGAACACAAACACTCAAACCCCGCTTTCATACAAAATCGATGTCTTATTAGTCGCCCCCCTGGATCGCCGCGGCCCAATTTCATCGATCCCACCTCTGAAGGGGGCCCCGCATCCCGTGTATGAGAGATTATGGTCAAATGATGCCATGGCGGAGGTTTCAAAGTAATAACCTCAGATCAGATGAGAAAATAGCTAAAAAAGCGACCCACAAGACTCAATATAACGCCACAGTCTGTGTTTTTATCTGTGGCGGCCCGCAACTGATACATTTGTACGGCCATAATTAGATTTGTTATTTGGCTCGAAAACACATTTGCAACGGAACTCTCGCATTTCCACCGGGTTCACCCAATGTAGGACAGTATGTTCTACCGTAGATTACATCATCATTGTTGTGGTCGTCACCCGGCCACTACAACGCGGCCACGACTTGAAATATTCCATCGCATCCTGGGTAAGTCCTCTAAGTTAGAACTGGGCTTCCATGCGCAGAAACCACGGGCGTTTGTTGTTCTGCTAAAACGTGGTCGGCAGCCACGGCGACAACCGTTAGCTTTGTTGTTAGCGTTCTGTGTCGTTAGCATTGCGTGGTCATTCCACATTTACAACGGTTTCGGTTTCATAATACACCTTACGGTGCAACCTGGACACATCATCAGTGATTCTCCCGGGGTCATAGGGTGTTTCGGGTCTTAATCAAACACCCTCTCCCGGGCGACTCAGCCGAGGGTGATCAGTCCCTCGACTTGGCGACAACCGTTAGCTTTGTTGTTAGCGTTCTGTGTCGTTAGCATTGCGTGGTCATTCCACGTTTACAACGGGACTCTCACATTTCCACTCGGTTCACCCAATATAGGACAGTACGTTCTACAGTAGATTACAGTACTTACTTGTAGCCCGGACATCGTTGCTCTGGCCGTCACCCGGCCACTACAACACGGCCACAACTTCGGCAGTCACAGCGACAACCATTAGCTTTGTTGTTAGCATTCTGTGTTGTTAGCATTGCGTGGTCATTCCACATTTACAACGGGACTCTCACATTTCCACTCGGTTCACCCAATATAGGACAGTATGTTCTACAGTAGATTACAGTACTTACTGGTAGCCCGGACATCATCGTTCTGGTCGTCACCCGGCCACTACAACGCGGCCACGACTTGAAATATTTCATCGCATCCTGGGTAAGTCCTCTAAGTTAGAACTGGGCTTCCATGCGCAGAACCCACGGGCGTTTGTTGTTCTGCTAAAACGTGGTCGGCAGTCACGGCGACAACCGTTAGCTTTGTTGTTAGCGTTCTGTGTCGTTAGCATTGCGTGGTCATTCCGCATTTACAACGGGACTGTCACATTTCCACTCGGTTCACCCAATATAGGACAGTATGTTCTACAGTAGATTACAGTACTTACTGGTAGCCCGGACATCGTTGCTCTGGTCGTCACCCGGCCACTACAACACGGCCACAACTTCGGCAGTCACAGCGACAATCATTAGTTTTGTTGTTAGCATTCTGTGTTGTTAGCATTGCGTGGTCATTCCACATTTACAACGGGACTCTCACATTTAACTCGGTAAACTCAATATAGGACAGTATGTTCTACAGTAGATCACAGTACTTACTGGTAGCCCGGACATCGTTGCTCTGGTCGTCACCCGGCCACTACAACACAGCCACAACTTCGGCAGTCACAGCGACAATCATTAGCTTTGTTGTTAGCATTCTGTGTTGTTAGCATTGCGTGGTCATTCCACATTTACAACGGGACTCTCACATTTAACTCGGTTCACTCAATATAGGACAGTATGTTCTACAGTAGATCACAGTACTTACTGGTAGCCCGGACATCGTTGTTGTGGTCGTCACCCGGCCACTACAACGCGGCAACGACTTGAAATATTTCATCGCATCCTGGGTAAGTCCTCTAAGTTAGAACTGGGCTTCCATGCGCAGAAACCACGGGCGTTTGTTGTTCTGCTAAAACGTGGTCGGCAGCCACGGCGACAACCGTTAGCTTTGTTGTTAGCGTTCTGTGTCGTTAGCATTGCGTGGTCATTCCACATTTACAACGGATCTCTCACATTTCCACTCGGTTCACCCAATGTAGGACAGTATGTTCTACAGTAGATTACAGTACTTACCGGTATCCCGGACATCGTTGCTCTGGTCGTCACCCGGCCACTACAACACGGCCACAACTTCATTTCCACTTTAAATTGCCCGGACCACAGACAGATGATAGCAGTCTTGTTATGGGCCTGCTCCAATGCAAGCAGGCCCATTTTATTATTACTCATACTTCAAACTTTATTATTCCTGTTCCGCACGTTTCTCTTACACTCAATACGAGACGAACCGGCCAACGAACCCCCCACATATGTTATACCGTCGGAAAGAGGCTGCTCGCGCCGACGGCGGTACTTTAAATTGGGACCATTTCGCGTTACCACAGAAACGCTATTCACGAATAAACGGAAAAAAACGTGCCACTAGAACGAGTATGCAACTTTATAACGGCGGACATATCCAGCGGAACGCTCCAAAAAGGCAAGATGACCTCCTTTTGTAGCTCAGCCCTACTTTCACGTAGCACTCTACATGACACTCGTTAACTGTTAGCATGTTAACGTTAGCATGGTACCGTTAGCTTGCTACATTTCTGAGCTACTTTTGCTACTGTTTAGGCCAGAGTCAGATAACTTGGTATGTGACACTTGTCAACTCTTAGCATGCAAACGATAGCATGCTAGCAAGCTAACTTAGGCTTGCTAACTTTTGTCATCTATTTTTACACTTTTTTTTTTCTATTTCCGCCGCCATACCCCTTTGAGTCGTGTAACTTGGTGTATGAAACATGCCGACTGTTATCACGCTATCGTTAGCACACATGCTAAGTGTTAGCGTTTTTTATGTAAACATGCTACTGTTTTAGGCTAGCTCTGTCTGGGGCTCTTTTTGTACGGTTACACCTAAAACTCACAGATTCGGAGACTCGGCACCATCTAATAAGCACGGCGGCTTCCGGCCCAGTATCGAACCCAGGACCTTCGTATTGTGAGGCACACGCACTAACCGCCGTGGCCCAGCAGACCACAACCAACTTTATGTTTCGTGCTCACGGGACATTCCCCCGACAGCTAACTTACAACAAGACTTACACTACATTGCCAAAAGTATTTGGCCACCTGCCTTGACTCACATGTGAACTTGAAGTGCCCATGGAATTGTCCAAAATGTTTTGGTATCCTGGAACATTCAAAGTTCCTTTCACTGGAACTAAGGGGCCAAGCCCAACTCCTGAAAAACCAACCCCAGACCATAATTCCTCCTCCACCAAATTTCACACTCGGCACAATGCAGTCCGAAATGTAGCGTTTTCCGAGCAACCTCCGAACCCAGACTGGTCCATCAGGTTGCCAGATGGAAAAGTGTGATTCATCACTCCAGAGAAGGTGTCTCCACTGCTCGAGTCCAGTGGTGATGTCCTTTACACCACTGCATCCCACGCTTTGCCTTGGACTTGGTGATGTATGACTTAGATGCAGCTGCCCGGCCATGGAAACCCATTCCGTGAAGCTCTCTGTGTACTGTGCGTGGGCTAATTGGAAGGTCACATGAAGTTTGGAGCTCTGTAGCAAGTGACTGTCCAGAAAGTCTTTGCACTATGCTGACCTCTCTCTCAGTTTACGTGGCCTACCACTTGGTGGCTGACTTGCTGTTGTTCCCCAAACTCTTCACTTTTCTTATAATAAAGTTGACTTTGGAATATTTAGGAGCGAGGAAATTCCACGACTGGATTTGTTGCGTCGGACCAGTTCTTCCTCCCAGGGAATCTAAGTTGCTGGTCAATCCCAAGTTCTTTCGATGACATATATGCTGAGTAAGAAGGACCATCAAGACAGAATTGGAATATTTTCCAGTTTTACTAAAGCTTTGGGAGATCAGTTTAACTAATACATTCATATCGGCCACTCTAGTTGATCTGACATTCAAACGGAAAAGCCCACTCTTTGCACACAAAGAAAGCCCCCCCCCCTCGCAACACTGATAAGGAGGGAGAGTGGGGGTTGTAGTTCACATTCCAAGGGTGAAGACACTAACCAGCCATCTGAAATGTCGAAAGAAACTGGTAGAATATACAAAGGAAAAGTACTAGATACTCTAAACATGGCTATGGAAAAAAGAAAGAACTCTTAAACATATATGCATCCTCCACACATCCCATGACAGTTCCACGCTGGAAATCACTGAGAGCGGCCCATTCTTTGACAAATGTTTGTAGAAACGGTCTCCATGCTTAATTGATTGATTTTATACACCTGCGGCCGGGCCAAGTGATTAGGACACCTGATTCTGATCATTTGGATGGGTGGCTAAATACGTCTGGCAATATAGTGAATGCAGGGCCGGCCCGTGGCATAGGCCGTATAGGCAAATGCTAAGGGCGCCGTCCATCAGGGGGCGCCACGCCAGGGCCACAAATGTTGGAGAAAAAAAATAAATAAAAAAGTAAAGTTGGTGCTATTATTTCTAAATACAAAAAATAATCCCACGCTAATTAAAATGCAAAGTAAAGCCTATTTAATAGAAATATTATTTGTTACAACATTATGCCCCCCCCCCCCCCCCCCCCCGAAATCATACATCATGACTCTTTTTGGACGTCACCACATCAAAAAATCAACACAAGATGTCAAAACGGCCAAAACTGTCAGGTGCCCAGGGAAGAAAAAAGAGAAAAAAAGAGGAGGAGAAACGAGAAAAAGACAGAGGTAGCAGGTAGGTAACGTTAGCCTACATGAAATTATTTGTCTGTTACAGAATGTGATAGTAACCTGGCTTTTTAGCATTAAGCTAATGTTACATGATTCGGCAATTGCTAATCAATAAATAGCTACTTCTGTTTTAATGTCGGGTTAATATTGTGGAGGGGGCTAAATTGTTTTGGAAAATAATAATGTAACGTCAGGTAATTACAGTACTCCCACCTTACATTCCTCAGGGACATTTGTATAAGATCTTTTAAGCAGGTGTTTTTTGTTGACATTGTTATAGCTAATGTTTGCCCTGCAGGTAATAGTCACTTTTCCACCCCTTTATATATTAGGTATAGTTGTAAGCCTAGTTGTTAAAGTGCACATCATTAATGTTAATTAAGCAATATCACATGAGAGGGAATGCTGTTTTTTAATTTGAGCACTGCTGTGATTCGGTTAAAGATAATCATAACATAACATTCTCATATAATGTTAATTTGCTTTCTTTAAGTAAAAAAAAAGGTCAAAGACGAAGCTATTCGTTTTCTTGTGAGTATATACACTTCTCTGCCGATGTGGGGTGGGGTGGGGGGGGGGGGGGGGGGGGGGCACCTAAAATCTTGCCTAGGGCGCCAGATTGGTTAGGGCCAGGCCTGAGTGTATGTTTCCCAGCTAGCTCGGACCTCACTTACCACATGCTGCTTCTATTAGATCAGGGGTGTCCAAACTTTTTCCACTGAGGGCCGCACACGGGACAATTTAAGCATGCGGGGGCCATTTTGATATTTTTCATTTTCAAACCATAACATAATATATGGATTTTTTTTTTTTAACCTTTCGGGCTTTCGGGGACCATAAAGGGTCTCAGTCATTAAACTGTTAAAAATAAGTCAAATTATTTTATTTTTTTATTTAACGCTTACAGTAAATCTCTATATCAACTTGACGTTGATATAAAGTAAAAAAAAAAAAAAGGTTTTCTGTCAAAGACAACTTTGTTTTTTATAGTAAAACTGAAATATGCAGTATTTAGTCATTAGAGCCCTAAAAGATCAATAATGCAGGACACCATTGATTTTCATTTTTTCATATTTTTGAGTCATCACAGTGAAAAGTTAAATAAAATCCTACTAAATATATTTGGGATCCAAAAGGTGCCCCGCTCATAAAGTGATACATTTTTATCAGTTGTTTTTTTTTAACTTTCATCACTTAAGTTAGGAGATCAACTTCAGATATATCTGTCCATTTTACGTTGGAACTATTATTTTGTTTGTATTATGCTCTTTTGTCAAATATGTTTTTATATGGCAACCACACAATATATGCAATATTTTTTCCACATAAAACAGTTTAAAGTGATATTTTTTTAAGTAATAATTCATTATAACATAGATTTTTAGTCTTCTTTTTTTTTTTTAGCAATGGCAAAAAAAAGAAAAATAAAGACAAAAGAAAAAAAAACTTTAAAAAAAATGTTAGATTTCACCTCATTCCACTTTTTTTAAAATTTTTTTGCAATACCATAAATTTTGCAATTTTTCCAGAATGTGTGGCGGGCCGGTACACAATTAGCTGCGGGCCGCTAATGGCCCACGGGCCGCACTTTGGACACCCCTGATTTAACACAATAGTCTCGAGATCAACTTCAGATCCATCCGTCAATTATAACTTTTATTGTTGTTTATGTTTTTTGTTTGTTCGTTTTAGGCCCTTCTTTAAAAAAAACAAAACAGCTCAGTTTTTTATATGGCAAACACAAAATATGCAACATTTTCCCCCAAAAATACTTTAAAGTGGAATATTTAATGTGACATAATTGGAGCCTTGAATAGGTCAATAATTCATGACATTGATTTTGATTCATTATTATTTTTTAAAGAAAGAAACAGCCTGCATGGCAACTTTGTGTTATTAGAGTAAACATTGCAACATTTTATTGTTACATTTCACCTGTTTGCTCTTTTATACCACTTTTTATGTTTTTTCAACCGTATTTTTAAAATGTGTGGTGGGGCCGTTAAAAAATGACCTGCGGGCCGCAAATGGCCCCCGGGCCGCACTTTGGTCACCCCTGTATTAGATACTTCTGGAGACACAAAATAGGAGGCGCATGCAAGCAAACGTGTGACATTAGGTCCAAACTTTAATTCCGTACATTTTTAAAACCATGAATGATGAACCATGAATCATTTGTCATTTTGCACGCCTAAAACTCTACTGCTTTTGTATACAAGAGTCTAAGAAAAACAAAAAACAAAATAAACGACTGCACATAAACCACAGCTTTGACAGACAAAAGTCCTTTTTCCACGTCCACTTTGAAGCGTCCCCCTCCTTTTCTGTCTGGGTCCGCGTCCAGTTTACGACTTTGGGAGTCTCAATAATTCCATTCTTCCGATATCGACATGAGCGTACCGAGCCACGCGGTAATTAAGCCTTTTTCCCAGGAGACATTGCTGCTTTGCATAGATTGCAGGTCATCCTTCCAGGCTGCCTTCTTCACACAACCTTTCGTATTCAACACCGATGTTGGACTTCATCTTGGGTTTTTTTTGTGTGTCTTTTGTTTCTTTTTTTTTTAAGAAACGATTAAAAAGCCTAATAAATGTACACATTCTGCAGCGATGAATATCAACAGGTTATTTACATCCGCTTTCTGTACAGAGACTGAACAAAAGACCTCATAATATATATTCGTCTGCATATCTCAGAGGCAAAAACAAATGGCAAAAGCGATGCTCATGTACATTGTAGTGGATGAGGACTCACCCTATTTTTCGGACTAGAAGTCGCAGTTTTTTTTCATAGTTTGGCCGGGGGTGCGACTTATACTCAGGTGCGACTTATGTGTGAAATTATTAACACATTAGCGTAAAATATCAAATAATATTTAGCTCATTCACGTAAGAGACTAGACCAGGGGTCACCAACGCGGTGCCCGTGGGCACCAGGTAGCCCGTAAGGACCAGATGAGTAGCCCGCTGGCCTGTTCTAAAAATAGCCCAAATAGCAGCACTTACCAGTGAGCTGCCTCTATTTTTTTTAATTTTATTTATTTACTAGCAAGCTGGTCTCACTTTGCCCGACATTTTTAATTCTAAGAGAGACAAAACTCAAATAGAATTTGAAAATCCAAGAAAATATTTTAAAGACTTGGTCTTCACTTGTTTAAATAAATTCATAATTTTTTTTACTTTGCTTCTTATAACTTTCAGAAAGACAATTTTAGAGAAAAAATACAACCTTAAAAATGATTTTAGGATTTTTAAACACATATACCTTTTAAATTCCTTCCTCTTATTTCCTGACAATTTAAATCAATGTTCAAGTAAATTTTTTGTTTTTTATTGTAAAGAATAATAAATACATTTTAATTTAATTCTTCATTTTAGCTCCTGTTTTTTCGACGAAGAATATTTGTGAAATATTTCTTCAAACTTATTATGATTAAAATGCAAAAAAAATATTCTGGCAAATCTACAAAATCTGTAGAATCAAATTTAAATCTTATTTCAAAGTCTTTTGAATTTCTTTTAAAATTTTTGTTCTGGAAAATCTAGAAGAAATAATGATTTGTCTTTGTTAGAAATATAGCTTGGTCCAATTTGTTATATATTCTAACAAAGTGCAGATTGGATTTGAACCTATTTAAAACATGTCATCCAAATTCTAAAATTAATCTTAATCAGGAAAAATTACTAATGATGTTCCATAAATTATTTTTTTAATTTTTTCAAAAAGATTCGAATTAGCTAGTTTTTCTCTTCTTTTTTTCGGTTGAATTTTTAATTTTAAAGAGTCGAAATTGAAGATAAACAATGTTTCAAAATTTAATTGTCATTTTTTTTCGTGTTTTCTCCTCTTTTAAACCGTTCAATTAAGTGTAAATATCATTCATTATTAATAATAACATAGAGTTAAAGGTAAATTGAGCAAATTGGCTATTTCTGGCAATTTATTTAAGTGTGTATCAAACTGGTAGCCCTTCGCATTAATCACTACCCAAGAAGTAGCTCTTGCTTTCAAAAAGGTTGGTGACCCCTGGACTAGACGTATAAGATTTCATGGAATTTATCGATTAGGAGTGACAGATTGTTTGGTAAACGTATAGCTAGGGATGATGTTCGAAACCGGTTCTCCCGGTTGTTCAATAAGAAAAGAACCGATTCCACAGACTCGAATCCCTTTGTGAGAACCGGTTCCCGTTACCGAGGCCACTATAGTAAAGAAAAAGAGTTGGTTCTTTATTCGAATCCCTGGGAATGAATCCCGTCCCACAAGAAATGCCCTGTGGGACATCACAGGAAATGACGTAGCTCAGTCATTAGACTGAGCTACGTCATTTCCTGTGATGTCACACAAGCAGCAAAAATAATGGACCGGAAAAAAGGCCTCAAGGCATGGCTATTCACCTATAGTGATCACAGAGACAGGTTGTTTTTGTGTTACTGTATATATTTGTTTTTCTGAAAAATCCCACTTAATATACTTTGGGTAACAACAGTCAATATTTTTTTTAATTTTTTTTTTAGCGGGGTAACAGTCAATATTTATTTATTTATTTATTTATTTATTTTTTTTCTTATAAAATAAAAGTGAGCTTTTGTTAAACCAAATATTGTGTTTTTTTCCATATACAACCTATCTGGATTCGAAAAGAGAATCGATAATGAATCGGTTCGATTAGAGGATTCGATAATGGGCTAGAACTGGATAATTTCTTATCAAACATCATCCCTACGTATAGCATGTTCTATATGTTATAGTTATTTCAATGACTCTTACCATAATATGTGAGGTTAACATACCAGTTGGTTATTTATGCCTCATATAACGTACACTTATTCAGCCTGTTGTTCACTATTCTTTAGACATTTTAAATTGCCTTTCAAATGTCTATTCTTGGGGTTGGCTTTTATCAAATAAATTTCCCCCAAAAATGCGACTTATACTCCAGTGCGACATAAATATGTTTTTTTCCTACTTTATTATGCATTTTCAGCCGGTGCGACTTATACTCCGGAGCGACTTATACTCCGAAAAATACGGTATCTAAAAAAAAAAGGCTTTTTTAAAAGCATCCACAGTCTGTGGTACCCTCAGGTGGTCAGGGAGAGCGTTCCACAGGCCACTTATACTCCGGAGCGACTTATACTCCGAAAAATATGGTATCTAAAAAAAAAAGGCTTTTTTAAAAGCATCCACAGTCTGTGGTACCCTCAGGTGGTCAGGGAGAGCGTTCCACAGGCCACTTATACTCCGGAGCGACTTATACTCCGAAAAATACGGTATCTAAAAAAAAAAGGCTTTTTTAAAAGCATCCACAGTCTGTGGTACCCTCAGGTGGTCAGGGAGAGCGTTCCACAGGCCACTTATACTCCGGAGCGACTTATACTCCGAAAAATACGGTATCTAAAAAAAAAAGGCTTTTTTTTAAAAACATCCAGTCTGTGGTACCCTCAGGTGGTCAGGGAGAGCGTTCCGCAGGCTGGGAGCGGCGGAGCAGAAAGCCCCGTCTCCCATTGTTCGTAGCTTTGTACTCGGAGGTTGGAGGCGGTTAGCCTGTCCGGAGCGCAGGTGTCGAGTGGAGGATTTGGGGGTGAGTACCGTATTTTTCGGAGTATAAGTCGCACCGGTTCGAAAATGCATAATAAAGAAGGAAACAAACACATATAAGTTGCACTGGAGTACCGTAATTTCCGGACTACAAGCCGCTACTTTTCCCCCTCGTTCTGGTCCCTGCGGCTTATACAAGGGTGCGGCTTATATACGGCCTGTTCTTCTCCAACACCAAGAATAGACATTTGAAAGGCAATTTAAAATAAATCAAGAATAGTGAACAACAGGCTGAATAAGTGTACGTTATATGAGGCATAAATAACCAACTGGTATGTTAACGTAACATATTATGGTAAGAGTCATTCAAATAACTATAACATATAGAACATGCTATTCGTTTACCAAACAATCTGTCACTCCTAATCGCTAAATCCCATGAAATCTTATACGTCTAATCTCTTACGTGAATAATAGTATTTGATATTTTACGCTAATGTGTTAATCATTTCGCACATAAGTCGCTCCTGAGTATAAGTCGCACCCACCGGCCAAACTATGAAAAAAACTGCGACTTATAGTCCGAAAAATACGGTATGCATTTCCGGCCGGTGCGACTTATACTCCGAAAAATGCGGTACTTGACGGTGCAGTCTTTTACCGGGTGTCGGGGTGAAGGTGACCACAATCCACGGGCGCGGGTGTTGTGACCAAAATGCACAAATGACATCAAATTCATAGAAATGACATCTTTACACGGAGGCTAGCAAATGTACAAACCTGCTCTTTCTTCACTCCGAACTGGAAAAAAGTTATTTGATGAATATATTAATAGTTATCAAATATTTAGGGGGGCGATATAAACAGACACCTTCAATTGTTCTCGTACTCAAACCAGCTAAAAATATTCCATGGCGTGTGCTTCGTCAGACACTTTGTACAATCATACCCTTCAGGGGAAGAGGAGTGCATTTTTCTTTCCGAGGACAATTTCCATCCGCCGAGCTACCGCGCCTCTACCTCTTTGGGGTTGCGAGACGGCGAGTAGTCCCGCGGGTCCTGGGTGGCGGTGAGGGGGGTAGTCCTCCTGGGGGAGGCCGACCTGGCGCTGCCGGCCGGCACGAGCGGCGGGGGGGCGCTGAGGGCGGCGGTCGGGGGTGTTCTGTTCAGAAGGCCGTTGTGCCCGGTGGAGGGGCTGAGTCTGGGGTAGGGCATGCCCCCGAGGTGGGGCATGAACGGAGGCATGTGAGGCAGGTGGCCCTCCATCGGGGATTGGTGGAGCTGATGGAGCCGCGCCCGGTCCAGCTCCTCCCGCAGGTGCTGGCGCTCTCGCTCCTCCGCCTGCTGCCTCATCCTCTCGTGCTCCCGCCGCACCTCCAGCAGGTGTTCGTGGTGGGAGTAGTCGTGCGCCTCCCTCTCGCGGTACGCCCGCTCCTGCTCGTACATGCTGGGGTAGCGATGTCCCTGCTCCGCCCGGAGCTGGAAGTCCATGCGCCGCTGCAGGTCCAGGCTGCGGTAGGCCTCTCGGAGAGGGTCCCAAGGGAAGGCGTGGTGGGGGAGGCGCTCCCTGCCCGCCAGCGGACTCACGCCCATGAAGGGAGCCATGCGGGCCCGGTCCAGGACGTTGAGGCTGCCCATCTGAGGCATGGCGCTCATGGACAGGGGCAGCGAGTGCGCCATGGGGACGCCGTGCAGACCGTGGGCGGACATGTCGGTGCAGCGTGGGGACGGCAGAGGAGGCTGCTGGGACAAGGGAGGGTGGTGGTGGTGTGGGTTCCCGGGCTGGCCCATGGGCAAGGAGTGCATCTGGGGCGGCGGTTGGGTGGGGGGCTCGGAACTCACCACCATGACCTCCTGCTCCTCCTTCTTCTCCTCCTTGATCTTCATGTCATTTTTCACCTTGTGGAGTTGCTCCCCAGTCGGGGGCTCCTTCCTCTCACCGTCTTTCAGCGTCGGCGGAGGCCCTCCCGCCATCTTCAGACTCTGCTCAGTGATCGCCGCCTTCAGCGAGTACGGCGACGGAGAACGTTGAGCCGCTTTGATGGAGTCCTCGGAAGATCTCCGGTCCAGCATCTCCTTGCCGGGCGAGCGGCTCTCCTTGATCTTGACGTCGGCCACGGCGGAGGAGTCCCGGTGGCGTTCCAGGAGCTCCTTCTCCGCCTCGCGTACCCGATCCACGCTGCCGCTGTGATGGCGTCCCGGGTCACTGCTCTGGCTGTTGGAGCGGATCAAGCTGCTGATCTGGTAGCTGACCGGGGCAGAGGCCGGAGACGAGCGGTTGGAGTGGCGGTTGCGTTCCACGGAATCCCTGTGATGCACAAGACCACGACTTTAGTTTGGAAGTCACGTTGCCAAGGTTACCGTCTCTTGACTCAAATTTGCGGATGGATACAGTTCGCATTTGAATCGACGGTACCAATTTTGTCTTACTTCTTTGTGTGGGTTCATGTGTTAATAAAGTTTAAAAACAAATAAAGTGCACTTTTGTGCATGATGTCACACAAGATATGTCAATAACTGTCTAATACAAATGAGCTGCATAATAGGAAATCAAATAGTGTATGTGGTAGGTTCCTGCGCACTATTATGTTAGATCCACTATGGACTGGACTCTCACACTATTATGTTAGATCCACTATGGACTGGACTCTCACTATAATGTTAGATCCACTATGGACTGGACTCACACTATTATGTTAGATCCACTATGGACTGGACTCTCACACTATTATGCTAGATCCACTATGGACTGGACTCTCACACTATTATGTTAGATCCACTATGGACTGGACTCTCACACTATTATGTTAGATCCACTATGGACTGGACTCTCACTATTATGTTAGATCCACTATGGACTGGACTCTCACTATTATGTTAGATCCACCATGGACTGGACTCTCACTATTATGTTAGATCCACTATGGACTGGACTCTAACACTATTATGTTAGATCCACTATGGACTGGACTCTCACTATTATGTTAGATCCACTATGGACTGGACTCTCACTATTATGTTAGATCCACTATGGACTGGACTCTCACACTATTATGTTAGATCCACTATGGACTGGACTCTCACACTATTATGTTAGATCCACTATGGACTGGACTCTCACACTATTATGCTAGATCCACTATGGACTGGACTCTCACTATTATGTTAGATCCACTATGGACTGGACTCTCACTATTATGTTAGATCCACTATGGACTGGACTCTCACACTATTATGCTAGATCCACTATGGACTGGACTCTCACACTATTATGTTAGATCCACTATGGACTGGACTCTCACACTATTATGCTAGATCCACTATGGACTGGACTCTCACACTATTATGCTAGATCCACTATGGACTGGACTCTCACTATTATGTTAGATCCACTATGGACTGGACTCTCACACAATTATGTTAGATCCACTATGGACTGGACTCTCACACTATTATGTTAGATCCACTATGGACTGGACTCTCACACTATTATGTTAGATCCACTATGGACTGGACTCTCACACTATTATGTTAGATCCACTATGGACTGGACTCTCACTATTATGTTAGATCCACTATGGACTGGACTCTCACTATTATGTTAGATCCACTATGGACTGGACTCTCACACTATTATGTTAGATCCACTATGGACTGGACTCTCACACTATTATGTTAGATCCACTATGGACTGGACTCTCACTATTATGTTAGATCCACTATGGACTGGACTCACACACTATTATGTTAGATCCACTATGGACTGGACTCTCACACTATTATGTTAGATCCACTATGGACTGGACTCTCACACAATTATGTTAGATCCACTATGGACTGGACTCTCACACTATTATGTTAGATCCACTATGGACTGGACTCTCACACTATTATGTTAGATCCACTATGGACTGGACTCTCACACTATTATGTTAGATCCACTATGGACTGGACTCTCACACTATTATGTTAGATCCACTATGGACTGGACTCTCACTATTATGTTAGATCCACTATGGACTGGACTCTCACTATTATGTTAGATCCACTATGGACTGGACTCTCACACTATTATGTTAGATCCACTATGGACTGGACTCTCACACTATTATGTTAGATCCACTATGGACTGGACTCTCACTATTATGTTAGATCCACTATGGACTGGACTCTCACTATTATGTTAGATCCACTATGGACTGGACTCTCACTATTATGTTAGATCCACTATGGACTGGACTCTCACTATTAATAAATAGTAAATATATTATACATTCTTAAAGTTGGATATTTGTCATTGACTAGTGAACTGTTATGTTTTTTGAGACAGTTTTTAGGTCATTCCACCAAATCAGTGCCATTTGTGTCCCTAGGGAATAAAATGTATAAATGCATGATAAAATTAACTGTAATTTCTTTTTAATAAGTAAGGTGTCCAACACTCTGATCTAATTACATATTTATTCAAATACAATTTAAAAGATAAACCGCCTTAACTGGAAACTTCACCTTTTATTGCCTGTCCCTGCGTCCTAAAATATGATGAAATATATTTATTTAAATCCTGCAGAAAGCTACATCTAAAAATAGTTGCTACTCTTTATCCCAACTTTGCTCTGTTATCTTTAAAAAAAGAGTTAAAATTCACATTTTAGTCATGTACCTGTTGTTACCCTTACACATTACCCCCTCTAAAAGATGTAGAACATTCCACGGGTCACATGGTCCACAGGAAGTTGCATCATTCACATCATTTGCAGGCCAAAATAAGGCCAAAAAATTGAAAATGCTATAAACTCATCATTGCTACATTTAAATGAGTATTTTTGAAGAACCTTGTACAAATAAATTATATATATATATATTATATTTTCCCCTGTAAAGCGTCTTTAAGTACTCTGAAAAGCACTATACCAAATAAAATGTATTATTATTAAATAAAAATCGAAAGAGGGTAAAAGGGGGTACTTTTTACCCTCTCTCGTTTTTGTACTTAGAAAAAATCCAATAATTTTTTTTCCATTTTTTTTTTCTGAGTACCTGATCGAAAGAGAAAAAAGGGGGTGATTTTTACCATCTCTCGTTTTTGTACTTAAAAAAAATCCAATAATTATTTCCCCGTTTTTTCCCCAAGTACCTGATCGAAAGAGGGTAGAAGGAGGTGCTTTTTACCCTCTCTCGTTTTTGTACTTGGAAAAAATCCCAGATTTTTTTCCGTTTTTTTTTTCCAAGTACCTGATCGAAAGAGGGTAAAAGGGGGTGCTTTTACCCTCTCTCGTTTTTGTACTTAGAAAAAATCCAATAATTTTTTTTCCATTTTTTTTTCCTGAGTACCTGATCGAAAGAGGGTAAAAGGGGGTGATTTTTACCATCTCTCGTTTTTGTACTTAAAAAAAAATCCAATAATTATTTCCCCGTTTTTTTTCCAAGTTCCTGATCGAAAGAGGGTAGAAGGGGGTGCTTTTTACCCTCTCTCGTTTTTGTACTTGGAAAAAATCCCAGATTTTTTTCCGTTTTTTTTCTAAGTTCCTGATCGAAAGAGGGTAAAAGGGGGTGCTTTTTACCCTCTCTCGTTTTTGTACTTAGAAAAAATCCAATAATTTTTTCCCCGTTTTTTTTCCAAGTACCTGATCGAAAGAGGGTAAAAGGGGGTACTTTTTACCCTCTCTCATTTTTGTACTTGGAAAAAATCCAATCATTGTTTTTCCGTTTTTTTCCCCTGAGTACCTGATCGAAAGAGGGTAAAAGGGGGTGCTTTTTACCTTCTCTCGTTTTTGTACTTAGAAAAAATCCCAGATTTTTTTCCGTTTTTTTTTTCCAAGTACCTGATCGAAAGAGGGTAAAAGAGGGGGCTTTTTACCCTCTCTTGTTTTTGTACTTGGAAAAAATCCAATAATTTTTTTCCCGTTTTTTTTTTCTAAGTACCTGATCGAGAGAGGGTAAAAGGGGGTGCTTTTACCCTCTCTTGTTTTTGTACTTAGAAAAAATCCAATAATTTTTTTTCCATTTTTTTTTCCTGAGTACCTGATCGAAAGAGAAAAAAGGGGGTGATTTTTACCATCTCTCGTTTTTGTACTTAGAAAAAATCCAATAATTATTTCCCCGTTTTTTTTCCAAGTACCTGATCGAAAGAGGGTAGAAGGGGGTGATTTTTACCCTCTCTCGTTTTTGTACTTGGAAAAAATCCAATATTTTCTTTCCCATTTTTTTTCCAAGTACCTGATCGAAAGAGGGTAAAAGGGGGTGCTTTTTACCTTCTCTCGTTTTTGTACTTAGAAAAAGTCCAATCATTTTTTTCCCGTTTTTTTTTCTAAGTACCTGATCGAAAGAGGGTAAAAGGGGGTGCTTTTTACCTTCTATCGGTTTTGTACTTAGAAAAAATCCAATAATTATTTCCCCGTTTTTTTTACCCAAGTACCTGATCGAAAGAAGGTAAAAGGGGGTGCTTTTTACCCTCTCTCGTTTTTTTACTTGGAAAAAATCCCAGATTTTTTTCCCTAAGTACCTGACCGAAAGAGGGTTAAAGGGGGTGCTTTTTACCCTCTCTCGTTTTTGTACTTGGAAAAAATCCAATAATTTTTTTTCCGTTTTTTTTTTCTAAGTACCTGATCGAAAGAGGGTAAAAGGGGGTGCTTTTTACCTTCTCTCGTTTTTGTACTTGGAAAAAATCCCAGATTTTTTTCCGTTTTTTTCCCCAAGTACCTGATCGAAAGAGGGTAAAAGGGGGGGGGCTTTTTACCCTCTCTTGTTTTTGTACTTGGAAAAAATCCCAGATTTTTTTCCGTTTTTTTTTTCCAAGTACCTGATCGAAAGAGGGTAAAAGGGGGTGCTTTTTACCCTCTCTCGTTTTTGTACATAGAAAAAATCCCAGATTTTTTTCCGTTTTTTTTTTCTAAGTACCTGATCAAAAGAGGGTAAAAGGGGGTGCTTTTTACCCTCTCTCGTTTTTGTACTTGGAAAAAATCCAATAATTTTTTCCCCGTTTTTTTTCCCTAAGTACCTTATCGAAAGAGGGTAAAAGGGGGTGCTTTTTACCTTCTCTCGTTTTTGTACTTGGAAAAAATCCAATAATTTTTTTCCCGTTTTTTCCCCTAATTACCTTATCAAAAGAGGGTAAAAGGGGGTGCTTTTTACCCTCTCTTGTTTTTGTACTTGGAAAAAAATCTCAGATTTTTTTACGTTTTATTTTCTAAGTTCCTGGCCGAGAGAGGGTAAAAGGGGGTGCTTTTTACCCTCTCTCGTTTTTGTACATAGAAAAAAATCCCAGATTTTTTTCCGTTTTTTTTTTCTAAGTACCTGATCAAAAAAGGGTAAAAGGGGGTGCTTTTTACCATCTCTCGTTTTTGTACTTGGAAAAAATCCAATAATTTCCCCCCCATTTTTTCCCCTAATTACCTTATCAAAAGAGGGTAAAAGGGGGTGCTTTTTACCCTCTCTTGTTTTTGTACTTGGAAAAAAATCTCAGATTTTTTTTTCCGTTTTATTTTCTAAGTTCCTGATCGAGAGAGGGTAAAAGGGGGTGCTTTTTACCCTCTCTCGTTTTTGTACATAGAAAAAAATCCCAGATTTTTTTCCGTTTTTTTTTTCTAAGTACCTGATCGAAAAAGGGTAAAAGGGGGTTCTTTTTACCTTCTCTCGTTTTTGTACTTGGAAAAAATCCAATAATTTTTTCCCCGTTTTTTTTCCCTAAGTACCTGATCGAGAGAGGGTAAAAGGAGGTGCTCCTTTATACTTTGTAAGGCAGCATAAAGGATCAGATGGATGCTTGGCATGAGCTCACCTGTCTTTATCCTTCTCCTCTTTTCCCACAGACGAGTCTCTCTTCTCTCGCTCCCGTTCCCTCTCTCGCTCGTGGCTGTTGACGGAGCTGCTCCTCTCAGCCTCCGCAATCTTGGGCCACTGCGGCGGCGTGGGGAAAGACGGCGGCGTGCGTCGGAGCCTGTTCCAGGTGTCGTGTTGCGGGCTGCCAAACGGGGGCAGTCCTCCGGGACCCTCCTTGTTGCCAAACATGCCGCTGGACCCTGCAAGAGAGGAGGAGACGAGACCGTCAAGTTCATTTTTGCAGGTTTCCGGTGAAAGTCAAAGTAACAACAAAAGCTGCCTTTGTATTTTTCTCAGAGGGTTCACTCGCTGAGGCTGTTTGAAAGAATTACAGGTTAATGCCATTTCCCCCATGGTTAAAGAAACACAAAAAACCTCATTTTCCTTTTGATAATGGCCTCACTTTCCCTGCATTGAACGAGTCCTTCGCCCCCTAGAGGCTGAGGGCTGCAGAAGGCCAAGGGAGACCTTTAGCATTCCGAGGCACGTCTAGACCAATCACATCCATTTTCACAAAAAAATTGGAAATCGGCGAAAAGAAAGAGGAAAATCAATCAATCAATCAATCAATCAATCAATGTTTACTTATATAGCCCTAAATCACAAGTGTCTCAAAGGGCTGCACAAGCCACAACGACATCCTCGGTTCAGAGCCCACATAAGGGCAAGGAAAAACTCACAACCCAGTGGGACGTCAATGTGAATGACTATGAGAAACCTTGGAGAGGACCGCATATGTGGGTGACCCCCCCCCCCCACCCCCTTCTAGGGGAGACCGGATGCAATGGACGTCTAATGGGTCTAGCATAATATTGTGAGAGTCCAGTCCATAGTGGATCCAACATAATAGCGAGAGTCCAGTTTACAGTCCGGTGGCCATGGATGAAGTGCTGGCTGTCCAGAGTCGGGACCCGGGGTGGACCGCTCGCCTGTGCATCGGTTGGGGACATCTCTGCGCTGCTGACCCGTCTCCACTCGAGATGGTCTCCTGCTGGCCCCACTATGAACTGGACTCTCACTATTATGTTAGATCCACTATGGACTGGACTCTCACACTATTATGTTGAATCCACTATGGACTGGACTCTCACTATTATGTTAGATCCACTATGGACTGGACTCTCACTATTATGTTAGATCCACTATGGACTGGACTCTCACACTATTATGTTAGATCCACTATGGACTGGACTTTCACTATTATGTTAGATCCACTATGGACTGGACTGTCACTATTATGTTAGATTCACTATGGACTGGACTCTCAATATTATGTTAGATCCACTATGGACTGGACTGTCACAATATTATGTGAGATCCACTATGGACTGGACTCTCACACTATTAACTAGATCCACTATGGACTGGACTCTCACACTATTATGTTAGATCCACTATGGACTGGACTCTCACACTATTATGTTAGATCCACTATGGACTGGACTCTCACACTATTATGTTAGATCCACTATGGACTGGACTCTCACACTATTATGCTAGATCCACTATGGACTGGACTCTCACACTATTATGCTAGATCCACTATGGACTGGACTCTCACACTATTATGTTAGATCCACTATGGACTGGACTCTCACTATTATGTTAGATCCACTATGGACTGGACTCACACTAATATGTTAGATCCACTATGGACTGGACTCTCACACTATTATGTTAGATCCACTATGGACTGGACTCTCACACTATTATATTAGATCCACTATGGACTGGACTCTCACACTATTATGTTAGATCCACTATGGACTGGACTCTCACACTATTATGTTAGATCCACTATGGACTGGACTCTCACAATATTATGTTAGATCCACTATGGACTGGACTCTCACTATTATGTTAGATCCACTATGGACTGGACTCACACTATTATGTTAGATCCACTATGGACTGGACTCTCACACTATTATGTTAGATCCACTATGGACTGGACTCTCACACTATTATGTTAGATCCACTATGGACTGGACTCTCACACTATTATGTTAGATCCACTATGGACTGGACTCTCACAATATTATGCTAGACCCACTCGACGTCCATTGCATCCGGTCTCCCCTAGATGGGGTGTTTTACCCACATATGCGGTCCTCTCCAAGGTTTCTCATAGTCATTCACATTGACGTCTCACTGGGGTTGTGAGTTTTTCCTTGCCTTTATGTGGGCTCTGTACCGCGGATGTCGTTGTGGCTTGTGCAGCCCTTTGAGACACTCTCGATTGAGGGCTATATAAATAAACATTGATTGATTGATTGATTGAGAGAACCTGAGCGGGCCTGTTGGATTAAATCCCGGCCGTCGGGGGGACACAATGAGGAGGCCTGCACGCAAGCTACGGCTAAGTGTCTTGAATTTTCTCCTCCCCGTCTTAATACTCTGCCTGTGGTCTAACCCCTCGTCCTACCCTGCTATGTTACAGACCACAAGGGCCAGACTGAAAGGGCGAGCGTTGGAGGAGCAGAGGGGGGGCCAGCGCTTACCAAGCGAGGGGTTGCCTAATCCTCCGAAGGCACTGCTTGAAAGGTTGCCCAGGCCGCCAAAGGAACTGGAGCGACTGAAAGGATCTGCAAAATGCCAAACAGGGATTAGCGAAAAGAAAGGGGAGGGGGGAGGGGGGGGAGGCTGGCGGGCGGCGGTCACCACCACACCGACCCATTCCGCTCGGCTTTTTTCTTACAAGCGAGCTTTTTTTTTCTTGTTTAGCGCTGCCAGCCCCGACTCTACGCCTCCTCGTACTACAGCGGCCAAGCCTCTCAGCGGGGTGTCTGTGACCCCGCCCCCCCCCCCCCCCCGTGTTAGTGCGACTACGCTGCTTAGCGGCGACGGGCGTGCTGGGAATGAGCAGAAAATGGACCGTCTGAAGGCAAAGGTGGGCCGGGGGGGGGGGGGGGACAGAAAACATGGAAGGGTGTGGTCACACTCGTCATAATGTTCACCGTACGCGGGTGAACACGTTGCTTTACCCAGCGTCCACGGGGGATCAAAACACCTGAAGTGTGTGGAAGGAATATACATCTACAAACCCCGTTTCCATATGAGTCGGGAAATGGTGTTAGATGTAAATATAAACGGAATACAATGATTTGAAAATCATTTTCAAGCCATATTCAGTTGAATATGCTACAAAGACAACATATTTGATGTTCAAACTGATAAACTTTTTATTTTTGCGCAAATAATTATTAACTTTAGAATTTGATGCCAGCAACACGTGACAAAGAAGTTGGGAAAGGTGGCAATAAATACTGATAAAGTTGAGGAATGCTCATCAAACACTTATTTGGAACATCCCACAGGTGTGCAGGCTAATTGGGAACAGGTGGGCGCCATGATTGGGTATAAAAGTAGATTCCATGAAATGCTCAGTCGTTCACAAACAAGGACGGGGCGAGGGTCACCACTTTGTCAACAAATGTGTGAGCAAATTGTTGAACAGTTTAAGAAAAACCTTTATCAACCAGCTATTGCAAGGAATTTAGGGATTTCACCATCTACGCTTCGTAATATCATCAAAGGGTTCGGAGAATGTGGAGAAATCACTGCACGTAAGCAGCTAAGCCCGTGACCTTCCATCCCTCAGGCTGTATTGCATCGACAAGCCACATCAGTGTGTAAAGGATATCACCACATGGGCTCAGGAACACTTCAGAAACCCACTGTCAGTAACTACAGTTGGTCGCTACATCTGTAAGTGCAAGTTAAAACTCTCCAATGCGAGGCGAAAACCGTTTATCAACAACACCCAGAAACGCCGTCGGCTTGGCTGGGCCTGAGCTCATCTAAGATGGACTGATACAAAGTGGAAAAGTGTTCTGTGGTCTGACGAGTCCACATTTCACATTGTTTTTGGAAACTGTGGACGTCGTGTCCTCCGGACCAAAGAGGAAAAGAACCATCCGGATTGTTCTGGGCGCAAAGTGTAAAAGCCAGCATGTGTGATGGTATGGGGGTGTATTAGTGCCCAATACATGGGTAACTTACACATCTGGGAAGGCACCATTAATGCTGAAAGGTACATACAGGTTTTGGATAGGGATGTCCGATAATGGCTTTTTGCCGATATCCGATATTCCGATATTGTCCAACTCTTTAATTACCGATACCGATATCAACCGATACCGATATCAACCGATATATACAGTCGTGGAATTAACACATTATTATGTCTAATTTGGACAACCAGGTATGGTGAAGATAAGGTACTTTAAAAAAAATAAAATAAAATAAAATAAGATAAATAAATTAAAAACATTTTCTTGAATAAAAAAGAAAGTAAAACAATATAAAAACAGTTACATAGAAACTAGTAATTAATGAAAATGAGTAACATTAACTGTTAAAGGTTAGTACTATTAGTGGAGCAGCAGCACGCACAATCATGTGTGCTTACGGACTGTATCCCTTGCAGACTGTATTGATATATATTGATATATAATGTAGGAACCAGAATATTAATAACAGAAAGAAACAACCCTTGTGTGTGAATGAGGAGGGAGGTTTTTTGGGTTGGTGCATTAATTGTAAGTGTATCTTGTGTTTTTTATGTTGATTTAATAAAAAAAAAAAAACAACAAAAAAAGAAACGATACCAATAATAAAAAAAACGATACCGATAATTTCCGATATAACATTTTAACGCATTTATCGGCCGATAATATCGGCAGGCCGATATTATCGGACATCCCTAGTTTTGGAGCAACATATGTGGCCATCCAAGCAATGTTACCATGGACGCCCCTGCTTATTTCAGCAAGACAATGCCAAGCCACGTGTTACATCAACGTGGCTTCATAGTAAAAGAGTGCGGGTACTAGACTGGCCTGCCTGTAGTCCAGACCTGTCTCCCATTGAAAATGCGTGAAGCCTAAAATAGCAGAAGGGAGACCCCCGGACTGTTGAACAACTTAAGCTGTACATCAAGCAAGAATGGGAAAGAATTCCACCTGAGAAGCTTCAAAAATGTGTCTCCTCAGTTCCCAAACCTTTACTGAGTGTTGTTAAAAGGAAAGGCCATGTAACACAGTGGTGAACATGCCCTTTCCCGACTACTTTGGCACGTGTTGCAGCCATGAAATTCTAAGTTAATTATTATTTGCAAAAAGTTTATGAGTTTGAACATCAAATATGTTGTCTTTGTAGCATATTCAACTTAATATGGCTTGAAAAGGATTTGCAAATCATTGTATTCCGTTTATATTTACATCTAACACCATTTCCCAACTCATATGGAAACAGGGTTCGTATAAAGAAGTTATTGGTGTGTTTAGTGGGACATACAAAAGTTAAGTTGGAGAAAATGTGTTAGTTTATAAATCAGTTAATGTTTCCGTGTGGCCCGGTAGCAAATGCGTCTCGGACCGGTACCGGTCCCCGCACCGGTGGTTGGGGACCGCTGGTTTAAACGAGTGGAAGCACCAGACAACACAGGTGGATGTTACTCCACTTGCAAACAAACTCTAATGTGGTTCAAGTCCAAATATGAACGCTACACAGACTTGTGTTAAAACAACAACATTTCACAAACTTACAAGGTGTGTCAGAAAAGTTCCAGAACTGTTAACCCCGTTGTGTGGGTTCTTGCCACAAACCCAGACCATCAACGAGCAAAGTGCTGGTTTGCTATAGTTCAATGCACTAGACAACACACCTGCTCACAATTCCTTGAGCATCCGAGGAACACATTGGTGTGACGCAGCACACCTCCCTGCTCACCCGGCATGGAGCTGTGTGATTGTGTTCTAGTTCCCAAACTCATCATGTCTACCCGGTTTGAACTCGGGATGGGTAACGAGTTCGCTCCTTTCACAGGCACTGACCAAATTTCGTCTGCTGATTCACGTAAAATCAAATGGTTTCTTAGTTTGTTACCTTTGTTGCACTTGACGTATTGGTCGGTCGCGGACTCACTTGGCGGACTAAGTCAAACTGCCCCTGGGTAATGTAGCAGTTTTTCATGCCGACAAAGCGAGTATCCCTGATAGAAAATGCTGGAATGTAAAGTAAAGGTAAAGTTTCCAAAATGCAAATTTAAATTGGATAACGCTTTTATGTTAAAATACCGAACAGATGTTTACCTTATCCCAATAAACATCTGTTCAGTATTTCAACATAAAAGTGTTTGATTTTTTTTAAATGTCTAAACAACCTCGCGCCAACATATCTCTCCGACCTCCTTCAGCCTTACTGCCCCACCCGATCCCTAAGATCAGCCGATCAGCTGCTACTGACGGTCCCAGACACAAGGCTGAAGCTTAGAGGTGACAGAGCTTTCGCCGCTGCTGCTCCCAAGCTCTGGAACGACCTACCTCTGCGTGTTAGACAAGCCTCCTCTCTTCCTGTTTTCAAATCTCTCTTAAAAAACATACTTTTATTCCATGGCTTTTAACACTGAGTGATATCCATCCTGCAATGGCGCCCCCTAATACACCTGCTGTGAACCTGTTTTTATGTTTTAGTTATTTTATTTATTTATCGTGTTGTTTGTGTTGTGTTGTGTTTGCTCGGTTCTCGTATTATCTTTTAACCTGCCCATTGTACAGCACTTTGGCTACCCCTGTGGTAAATTTTAAATGTGCTTTATAAATAAAGTTGATTTGATTGTGAGGCATTAAAAGCCACAAAATGCAACGGGTCCATCAGACCCACAAACGCTGGCTGAGTAACAACGATATGAACGTTGCACGGAAAATTTCTCTGCCAGTTTCCGCATCCCACAGGGATTCTTCTTTTGTGTTTCTGCACCTGCGGTTCCCACACAAGGTTGCAACATTGTTTGTCAACACTGCCTGCTCTCATTTTCTCGCACATTTGACCCTCTGATGTTCTGTGTACCTACACGCTGTCCTCCTCCTGTCTAGGCCTGCTGTGTGTGTGTGTGTGTGTGTGTGTGATGTTTACCTTATCCCAATAAACATCTGTTCAGTATTTTAACATAAAAGTGTTTGATTGTGAGGCATTAAAAGCCACAAAATGCAACGGGTCCATCAGACCCACAAACGCTGGCTGAGTAACAACAATATGAACGTTACACAAGGGTTAAATTACACACTCTTGTGAGTTCACGAGTGGCACGGTGTGAAAGGGATAGAAAGCAAAAGGAAATAATGAAAACAATTTTTGGAACAAGGAATTACTTACACTTACCAGCCAAATGGCTAGGAGGCAGGAAACCACTGGGGTGGGGGGCGGGTCCATATGGAGAGGGGGTTGGATGGCCTGAGCCTATCAAAGCAGAGAGGACATTACGATTGTTATTTTACAATCCAAAAAATTAGCTTCAGTTTATGTAACTGGGTGATTCTGTAGTGGATTGTCCGACGCTTAAACAGCAACAAAAGTCAATTTAGTACAACAAGTTTATTTACTCATAGTCAAAAGTGCATAAGTTGGATTGTTTTGTCCCTGCAAACAAACGGCCGTCCTCCGGAGGACACACAAAAAGCAATCTCTCTCTAGCCCTGGTCTCCTGGGCATTTTTATCTGTTTCCTCGTGCGTCAGTCTGTTTTTCCTTGTGCGTCATGATTTTGTGGTCTTCGACATGTTTGTTTTGCAACATCCTTGAATCCCTTAACCATACTTAGACAATCAAAACATTCTGTAGACAGGTTGGCACGACTTAATATTCACTTTTGTCCCACACCCGGTCCATTCAATGTCACAAAAAAAAAATAAAAAAATGAGCGTACATTCTTGACAGACATGAAATATAGTTCAAAGGTCAGAAATTCTACTACATACCCCCCCTTCCAGGGTTCTAGAACCCTGGACCATACCGATTTCTGACGTAGACCACTAACTTAACTCTCTACCACAGATAGAGGCAAAAACCTCAATGTTTTTATACGAGGCGAAATTCCTCTATGACCCTCCTACAGAGCGATCGCTGTTACCAGCCTGCAGTAAAACCATCTCACAGAACACAATTAGTGGCCTACCCTTTGATTTAGTAAAGGAATTCTACTACAATTCCACTGTTCAAAATTAGATATGCATATTTGGGTTTCAACGACATAGTCAATACATGGTGCAAATTGTATTTGAATTCTAGCACAAACAATGTTTTCCTCAAGGCAACGTAGCGCTCTGGCTCAGGGCTAATGTCGCTCCACGAATTGAAGCTGCGGATATCGGCAAAAAAGCCATTATCGGACAACTCTAGTCTTTGGTTTGAACTCACGACCTACCCATCTCAGGGCGGACACTCTAACCACA
The DNA here is from genome assembly GCF_033978785.1 of Entelurus aequoreus. Taxonomy (NCBI): domain Eukaryota; kingdom Metazoa; phylum Chordata; class Actinopteri; order Syngnathiformes; family Syngnathidae; genus Entelurus; species Entelurus aequoreus. Next base: position 81,672,899 of record NC_084736.1, read on the forward strand.
AGGCCATGTAAGCAAGGTTGGGCATATCGATACTAATATCGAAAGTAATGATACCAAGTATAGCGTCAGCTATTGTCGATACTACAGTATCATTACTAAAGACTAAATCTTTTGTCATTTTTTACAAACTCAGGAAATAGTAGCCAAAATTAACTTTATTTTACAGTCTGTGTCACGGCGCGGATTCGAACCCGCTTCCCTCCTGCTACTGACTGTCACAGTCCCTCCTCTGGCTGCTCGCCCGGACACGCCCCCGCTCACGCTGAGCGCAGCACGCCCACGCAGCGACAAGCCTGCACACAATCGGCAATCCGCACACCTTGGACTGATGAGGGCGAGCTGGATAAAGGACCAGTGGACCCTAGGATCCATGCAGGAACTTAGTTTACCCTCTTTGGATACCTTTCTCTATGGTGCTACACTTCCGTCGCCCTGAAAGTGAGCTGTGCGTCTCACTTCTCCCTGGATCTCCCTCTGGACTCTTGACTGCCTCCCTCGTTCCTCGACTACTCGCTCGCCCCGGACTCTGACGCCTCTCTCTGCCCCACGGACCTCACGCGAATCTCGGATCCCTCCTGCGTTGCCCTCGTTGGTTTTGTCACACACATACACTCTTGGATTTTGTCACACACCATTTTATAGTTTATTAGTATTGTTAATTATTTTATATATATATATATACACTACCGTTCAAAAGTTTGGGGTCACCCAAACAATTTTGTGGAATAGCCTTCATTTCTAAGAACAAGAATAGACTGTCGAGTTTCAGATGAAAGTTCTCTTTTTCTGGCCATTTTGAGCGTTTAATTGACCCCACAAATGTGATGCTCCAGAAACTCAATCTGCTCAAAGGAAGGTCAGTTTTGTAGCTTCCGTAACGAGCTAAAGTGTTTTCAGATGTGTGAACATGATTGCACAAGGGTTTTCTAATCATCAATTAGCCTTCTGAGCCAACGAGCAAACACATTGTACCATTAGAACACTGGAGTGATAGTTGCTGGAAATGGGCCTCTCTACACCTATGTAGATATTGCACCAAAAACGAGACATTTGCAGCTAGAATAGTCATTTACCACATTAGCAATGTATAGAGTGTATTTCTTTCAAGTTAAGACTAGTTTAAAGTTATCTTCATTGAAAAGTACAGTGCTTTTCCTTCAAAAATAAGGACATTTCAATGTGACCCCAAACTTTTGAACAGTAGTATATATATATATATATATATATATATATATATACATACATATATATATATATATATATATATATATATATATATATATATATATATATATATATATATATATATATATATATATATATATATATATATATATATATATATATATATATATATATATATATATGTTAACTATATATATATAATAAATAATTGAACATTAAGCCCCCTGTTGTCTGTTGCCGTCACCTCCCTTAGTCAAACATAACAGTTTGTACATTCAAAAGGAAATTACTGAAATATTGAATTGATATTATTACATCGCCATCCTGTATTGTTGTCTCATTATAATAGAGTTCAACAATTGAATCACTGAATGGTCGTGAAAATCTGATTACCCTTTTTTACTACCTAATTGCAAATACAATATGAATATGATTGTGTTTATAGGATTGCACAGTCAAAGTGACTACACATACATAGTATGTCCAAATGATATCTTCCTATTGATATCCCTGATACCCCTCCATCTCATCCAGGTGCTGAAAGACCCCACTGACCTGTTGAGAAGAGTGGTCGTGCGAGGTCGTGGGGGTACGGGAAGCCCGGGAAGACGCCCGGAGCTGGGGGCCGGCTGAACAGGTCTAGCTTCCCATTCATGTCCAGCTTGTGGGGGTCCAGCTGCATTTGCTGTGTTTGAGCAGGGCACACACAAGGAGAAAGGAAGTTAGAGCTCCGATACAGAGAAACCCAACATTGGTTTCATCCTCGCTACTTGGTTCAGAAGAACTTCATGTCTCTAGTTATGACCTCGGGGAACATTTGAAGTGTGTAGCACTTGGCTTCATCGTAACCACAGTGGGAGACGAGGAAAGGCCTCTTTTAATGTTCATAAACTTACAATGGGCGATACGGCCTTTTATTAATATCTCCATATTTTTAGTCCATGTCACGATACACGATATATATCTCCATATTTAGCCTTGAATGAACACTTGATGCATATAATCACAGCAGTATAATGATTCTATGTGTCTACATTCAAACATTCTTCTTCATACTGCATTAATATATGCTACTTTTAAACTTTCATGCAGAGAGGGAAACCACAACTAAAAGTGTATTTATGAAACAGTTATTAAGCAGTGGCACAAACATTCATGTCATCTCCAAAACAGAAAGTGACAGATTGTCAGAGACATTTTAAAACAAGCTATGAGTGCACTTTTGTGCATGATGTCACTAAGATGACATATCAAAACTACACTCAATTAAAGTGCACTTTTTGTACAGAACGCCACTACTATAGTTTAAAACAAATAAAGTGCACTTTTGTGCATGATGTCACACAAGATATGTCAATAAGTGTCAAATAAAAATGAGCTGCATAATAGGAAATCAAATAGTGTATGTCCTTCACTATGTGGTAGGTTCCTGCGCACTATTATGTTAGATCCACTATGGACTGGACTCTCACACTATTATGTTAGATCCACTATGGACTGGACTCTCACTATTATGTTAGATCCACTATGGACTGGACTCTCACTATTATGTTAGATCCACTATGGACTGGACTCTCACACTATTATGTTAGATCCACTATGGACTGGACTCCCACTATTATGTTAGATCCACTATGGACTGGACTCTCACTATTATGTTAGATCCACTATGGACTGGACTCTAACACTATTATGTTAGATCCACTATGGACTGGACTCCCACTATTATGTTAGATCCACTATGGACTGGACTCACACTATTATGTTAGATCCACTATGGACTGGACTCTCACACTATTATGTTAGATCCACTATGGACTGGACTCCCACTATTATGTTAGATCCACTATGGACTGGACTCTCACACTATTATGTTAGATCCACTATGGACTGGACTCTCACTATTATGTTAGATCCACTATGGACTGGACTCTCACTATTATGTTAGATCCACTATGGACTGGACTCTCACACTATTATGTTAGATCCACTATGGACTGGACTCTCACTATTATGTTAGATCCACTATGGACTGGACTCCCACTATTATGTTAGATCCACTATGGACTGGACTCTCACACTATTATGTTAGATCCACTATGGACTGGACTCCCACTATTATGTTAGATCCACTATGGACTGGACTCTCACACTATTATGTTAGATCCACTATGGACTGGACTCCCACTATTATGTTAGATCCACTATGGACTGGACTCTCACACTATTATGTTAGATCCACTATGGACTGGACTCTCACACTATTATGTTAGATCCACTATGGACTGGACTCTCACTATTATGTTAGATCCACTATGGACTGGACTCTCACACTATTATGTTAGATCCACTATGGACTGGACTCTCACTATTATGTTAGATCCACTATGGACTGGACTCTCACACTATTATGTTAGATCCACTATGGACTGGACTCTCACACTATTATGTTAGATCCACTATGGACTGGACTCTCACTATTATGTTAGATCCACTATGGACTAGACTCTCACACTATTACCGTATTTCCTTGAATTGGCGCAGGGAATATAGTATTCGCACGTCTAGAATTACTGCCGGGTCAAACTCGTTTCTCAAAATAATTAACGCATGCTTGGCCTTATCGCCGGTTTATTATTGAAGCTGGATCTAATTCGTTTCGCAAAATATTAATTTTATTATCGCATGTCTATAATTTTCACCGGGTCAAACTCGTTTCGCAAAATATTTAGCATATGGCTAGAACTTCCACCGGGTCAAATTCGTTACGTCACGAGTGACGCTTTACCTGTCCTCATTTTCAAAATGGAGGAAGCTGCTTTCAGTAGTTTACAATCGCACAAAGGAAAAAAGATAAAGAGTTATTCAGTAGGATTTAAGGTCCAAGCTATTGAATACCGGTACAGTATGTTAAAGAGAACAGTAAGCAGCTATGTTTTATTAATATACCGTAGCTGCGTGTGTCAAATACTGTATAAGTCATTAAATGACTCCCGCCTCCTGGTGGTAGAGGGCGCTGCCGCGCTAGTGATCCTTCTTGCGACTTCCGGTACTGCAGAAGAAGTGAACACACGCAGCAAGAGATTTTTTTTTCTTCCTTCTAACAAGGAGGATTACATACCGGTATCTAAAATAAAACAGTTTTCTAAACTGGACTTTCAATGGAAGCAGCAGGTAATAATTAAAGGAATATCTCCATCGAAACAGAGAGACTTTTAAAACGGAAGAAAGAAAATAAGGAAGACTTCTATAAACAAGTTATCGATGCTTTTGGTCAGAAGGAGCTGCAAATGGACTCCATTTATAAGTACAGGTAAGACCATAATAACGTTTTTTTTAATTAAATGTGCTTTTCATGATGGTATGCTTACATCACACTCAAAGCGCACGCCTAAATTTTATGGATTCCTTTTGGTAAACGCCGGAGTGAGAAGAGGTTTTAAAATAATTACCGCATGCACGGCCATCCCGCCGGCTTCCGGTAAACGCAGGTGTGACAGGAGGTTTTAAATTAATTAACGCCCCTGCGGCTATTCAAGGAAATACGGTATGTTAGATCCACTATGGACTGGACTCTCACACTATTATGTTAGATCCACTATGGACTGGACTCTCACACTATTATGGGGGGTTTATTAAATTATTATTATTATTTTTTTAAATAAATAAATACAATCATGTGTGCTTACGGACTGTATCCCTGCAGACTGTATTTATCTATATTGATATAGAATGTATATATTGTGTTCGCGGCCTGGTGGTTGGGGACCACTGATGTGGGGTGGGGGGTTTATTTAAACAAATTTTTTTTTATTTTTTAAATAAATAAATACAATCATGTGTGCTTACGGACTGTATCCCTGCAGACTGTATTGATCTATATTGATATAGAATGTATATATTGTGTTCGCGGCCCGGTGGTTGGGGACCACTAATGTGGGGGGGGGGGTTTATTTAAAATTTTTTTTTTTTTTTTTTTTAAATAAATAAATACAATCATGTGTGCTTACGGACTGTATCCCTGCAGACTGTATTGATCTATATTTATATAGAATGTATATATTGTGTTCGCGGCCCGGTGGTTGGGGACCACTGATGTGGGGGGGGGGTTATTTAAAATTTTTTTAATTTTTTAAATAAATAAATACAATCATGTGTGCTTACGGACTGTATCCCTGCAGACTGTATTGATCTATATTGATATAGAATGTATATATTGTGTTTTTTATGTTGACTGCATAAATTTTTTTTTTTTTAAATTCTTGTGCGGCCCGGTACCAATCGGTCCGCGGACCGGTACCGGTTGGGGACCACTGATGTAGGGGTCCTTTTTAAAGAGATAAACTTCACATATTATAATAACAATTTTTTTAAATTTTAAACTGGAAAATAAATGTCATCATTTCAGATTATTTTTCAAATATGTCTGGAATAATTTTTCTGTGACAGCAAAAACAAATGTCATCTCACGCACCTTCATTTTCTGCTGGTGGTGGTAGATCTGCCACGCGATCTGGACATGCACTGCACACCACTTGCCAGGTTTCTACACATTTAGAGAGAAATTGATGTTAGCCAACCGGGCTTTGAAAAGACTAAACTAAAAACGGATGCTGGTGTAAATCATTTCTGGCCAAACTACAAAGTGGGAACTCATCTTGGCTTTCAACTATGCGCTGGAAGGGGAATAAAAAATCCCATACTTGACATGAAATGTAACCTTAAATGCAGCCGTCTGCATTCTTTTGGTCAGTGATTGTTGTGGAATGTTTTTGACTTTGTGGCCTGGCCAGAGAAATGAAGCATTATAGAGGAAAGACACAAAGCAGCCACTTACTCGAACGTTTGTCCGGAATGGATCCGTTATCTGTGTGAGAAAGCAGACAATAAATATCACCAATCGTCGTCATCAACAGTTGGACAAAGTGGGAAATAAACGGATTCTCATCCAGCTGGCTTGTCATGTTAGCTCCTGTCATCTTCTCTGCACCACCCAAGAATTTCCCAGAGAGACAAAAAGGTTTAAACTAGAGAATGACTGTTGAGAAACAAGTCTTCCACCCATTTTCTGTTGGTCACAGATCTTTGCCTAGACCAGGGGTGTCAAAACTCGCATGGAGGAAAAATCTATTCCCACCTGGGTCAGACTGGTAAAAAATCATCATAACAACTTAAAAATACAACTACAACAACTTTAGATTGCTTTCTTTGTTTTACTTTGGCCCAAAATAGAACAAGCACATTCTGAAAATGTGCATATCACAATATAAAGAATATAAATACAATATAACATACAACCATAAACGTGGATGCATATGCAAAAGTGCAATATATTTATCTGTACAGTAATCTATTTATTTATATCTGCACCTTATTGCTCTTTAATCCTGCACTACCATGAGCTAATGCAACAAAATGTCGTTCTTATCTGTACTGTAAAGTTCAAATTTGAATGACAATAAAAAGGAAGTCTAAGTCTAATAATCCGCCTGACAAAACACTTCAATTTAGTTGAGAATTCTAAGGAAATAAAAGTTGCATAATTAAGAACACAATGAACTTTGACTTTATCAAAGTGTATCTACAAAGCCCTTAAATTGTAAGGGATGGAACAAAATACTAAAAAAAATATAATTGAAAAACTCTTCTGGATATTCTGTATTTATGTTATTCACATGTGAATAATGCTGTATAATAGACTGTATTTATATTATTCACATGTGAATAATGCTGTATAATAGACTGTATTTATATTATTCACATGTGAATAATGCTGTATAATAGACTGTATTTATATTATTCACATGTGAATAATGCTGTATAATAGACTGTATTTATGTTATTCACATGTGAATAATGTTGTATAATAGACTGTATTTATATTATTCACATGTGAATAATGCTGTATAATAGACTGTATTTATATTATTCACATGTGAATAATGCTGTATAATAGACTGTATTTATATTATTCACATGTGAATAATGCTGTATAATAGACTGTATTTATGTTATTCACATGTGAATAATGTTGTATAATAGACTGTATTTATATTATTCACATGTGAATAATGCTGTATAATAGACTGTATTTATATTATTCACATGTGAATAATGCTGTATAACAGACTGTATTTATATTATTCACATGTGAATAATGCTGTATAATAGACTGTATTTATGTTATTCACATGTGAATAATGTTGTATAATAGACTGTATTTATATTATTCACATGTGAATAATGCTGTATAATAGACTGTATTTATATTATTCACATGTGAATAATGCTGTATAATAGACTGTATTTATATTATTCACATGTGAATAATGCTGTATAATAGACTGTATTTATGTTATTCACATGTGAATAATGTTGTATAATAGACTGTATTTATATTATTCACATGTGAATAATGCTGTATAATAGACTGTATTTATGTTATTCACATGTGAATAATGCTGTATAATAGACTGTATTCATTTCCTTAAGGTAGCAATAACGCTCTGTAGGGCTTTTTTAAAATTTGCCGTCATAGAAGAAGACCAACAACGTTTGTTACTGTAATAGTCTAATGCCAGTAAGATGTTGAACGTGCCAGTCCTATTTCATGTAGAGCCTGGTATTTAAAGAAAATTGAATATATAGTGCAGTGTTTGTTTATTCCAGGGATTAGATTTACAAGGTGAAACTAATATTAAGATATTTCAAGTCTTATTTTGATATAATTTTGATGACTACGGCTTACGTTTTATGAAAACCTCAAATTGAAAATCTCAGAAAATGTTGGGTTTTCAAAAACTGTAAGCCATGATCATCCACATTATAACAAATACAGGATTGACATATTTCACTTAGCATGGAATTACTTTATATTATATATTAGTTTCACATTTTAACTTGAATTGCTTAAATGAATGGACTTTTGGTGTCATGATCCGTGGTCCGGATCATGTTTTTGTTATGCTCTGTTAGTTTTGGACTCCCTTAGTTCCTGTTTTTGTGCACCCTTGTTAGTTGCCATGGTTAATTATTATTTACACCTGCCTCTGATTAGTGTTCGGCACGTTCACCTGCATGTTTTTAAATCTGCCGTCATAGAAGAAGACTAACAACGTTTGTTAATGTGATAGTCTAATGCCAGTAAGATGTTGAACTTGTTGAACGTCCTATTTCATGTAGAGCCTGGTATTTAAAAAAAATTGAATATATAGTGCAGTGTTTGTTTATTCCAGCGATTAGATTTACAAGGTGAAACTAATATTAAGATATTTCAAGTCTTATTTTGATATAATTTATTTATATAATTATGAAAACCTCAAATTGAAAATCTCAGAAAATGTTGGATTTTCAAAAACTGTAAGCCATGATCATCCACATTATAACAAATACAGGATTGACATATTTCACTTAGCATGAAATTACTTTATATTATGTATTAGTTTCACATTTTAACTTGAATTGCTTAAATGAATGGACTTTTGGTGTCATGATCTGTGGTCCGGATCATGTTTTTGTTATGCTCTGTTAGTTTTAGACTCTCTTAGTTCCTGTTTTTGTGCACCCTTGTTAGTTGCCATGGTTACTTATCATTTCCACCTTAGTGTTCGGCACATTCACCTGCTGCCGAGCACTAATCAGAGAGCTATTTATTCTCGTTGCTCGCCACACTCGGTCTGGCGTCATTGTTTGCTTCATGCCTTGCCGCGTAAGTCTTGTTTGTTTCATGCCACAGTTCCCTGAGTACTGCTTGTCCCTAGTCCATGCTAAGAGTTAGCTTTAGCTCCAAGTGCGATCAGCGCGTCGGGCCTTCGCCTTGTCTTCCTTGTGTTTGTACCTCTTTGAGAGTTAATAATTAAATCGTGTTCCTACCTCACGCTGTCGTCCGGAGTTGTCCCTCTGCATCCCGGGAGAACAACCCCGCAGTAAGCTGCGACCCAAACCGTGACATTTGGACGATATTACATTTTTTGGAGTTTCACCTATAGTTGTCTATTTAATTTTAATATTTGGTGGTGTTCGAAATAGACATGTAGAATCGATAAAACTAAATCGCTAGCGTGTAAATGGTATTTTCAATGTAAATGAGCATCGAGCTGGTGTTTTTGTTCAAATGCATTACATTCGTGTTGGATGTCACAGAGAAATTATTTTTTATTGTATGTAAATTACTATCACATGTGAATAATGCTGTATAATAGAGTGTATTTATGTTATTTACATGTGAATAATGCTGTATAATAGAGTGTATTTATGTTATTTAAATGTGAATAATGCTGTATAATAGACTTTATTTATATTATTCACATGTGAATAATGCTGTATAATAGACTGTATTTATATTATTCACATGTGAATAATGCTGTATAATAGACTGTATTTATATTATTTACATGTGAATAATGCTGTATAATAGACTGTATTTATATTATTCACATGTGAATAATGCTGTATAATAGACTGTATTTATATTATTTACATGTGAATAATGCTGTATAATAGACTGTATTTATGTTATTCACATGTGAATAATGTTGTATAATAGACTGTATTTATGTTATTCACATGTGAATAACGCTGCATAATAGACTGTATTTATGTTATTCACATGTGAATAACGCTGCATAATAGACTGTATTTATATTATTCACATGTGAATAATGCTGTATAATAGACTGTATTTATATTATTCACATGTGAATAATGCTGTATAATAGACTGTATTTATGTTATGCACATGTGAATAATGCTGTGTAATAGACTGTGTTTATATTATTCACATGTGAATAATGCTGTATAATAGACTGTATTTATATTACTCACATGTGAATAATGCTGTATAATAGACTGTATTTATATTATTCACATGTGAATAATGCTGTATAATAGACTGTATTTATGTTATTCACATGTGAATAATGCTGTATAATAGACTGTAGAAATAATTTTTTTATCGTATGTAAATTACATTACATTAGCTTTAAATATAAATGATCAGTTTTTTAGTGCTTTCTTCACTGAAAACGTATCTGTGAGCTAGCAAGTAGAGACTGAACATTAGCAGGAGCGGAATAGAACACTTTAGTACATTTTTGTCAAAAAAAACCATACTGTTCCTGAGATCTTTATCACACTTGTTTTGTTTATTTTATTTTATTTTATTCTTTTTTTCTTTGGTCAGTGGTCAACAAAATAAACAAACTATTGTACATTCATAAATTGAAAATGTTTTGTGGTGGCACACCGTTATTAGAGGTGTCCAGATACAACTTTTTTTTTACTTCCGATACGAAACCAATATATCGGAGCAGCCTTGAGTATTGTCCGAGACCGATATTATTCTGTTACCGTATTTTTCGGATTATAAATCGCAGTTTTTTTTCATAGTTTGGCCGGGGGTGCGATTTATACTCTGGAGCGATTTATGTGTGAAATTATTAACACATTACCGTAAAATATATCAAATAATCAAATAAAATAAATAAAAATAAAAAATATAAAAAAATAAATAAATAAAGTAAAAAATTAAAAATATATAAAAATAAAATATCAAATAATCAAATATCAAATAATATTATTTATAATATTTATAATATTATTTATTTAAATATCAAATAATATTATTTATCTCATTCACGTAAGAGACTAGGCGTATATTAGCAATCGTCACACACACAAGGGGGAAGTGCATTGTGAAAAAAAAGATGCTACCTGCTACTACTTCCGTACCCATGAAAATGTATCATTTCAACATTGGCGGTAACTTACAAAAACTGAGAACAAAAATGGCACTGAAAAGGAAATCATATACTTATCGTTATTTATGCCTCATATAACGTACACTTATTCAGCCAGTTGTTCACTATTCTTGATTTATTTTAAATTGCCTTTCAAATGTCTATTCTTGGTGTTGGCTTTTATCAAATACATTTACCCCAAAAAATGCGACTTATATATGTTTTTTTACTTCTTTATTATGCATTTTTGGCCGGTGCGATTTATACTCCGGAGCGAATTATAATCCGAAAAATACGATATATCAGCACGAATTGCAGAGCACATACTTTTATTATTATAGTGTGGCACGTTAGACAAAGTTTGACCAGGTGAAATGACTCAAACAGAGAACAAAGGTACGAAAACACCAACTGGAATGGACTTATGCTGTCTTTAAATAAAGTGAAGTTGAGTGGTAATTTGTTTTTGGAAACACCTAATAATTCATTATTCCAATGACACAGTCGAACGATGCGCTCATGTTTGATTGTGAGAACTTTTTAATGGACTTCTGCCTTGGAGACTTTGTATATGTAAGTATTATGCTACTATAATTATTTGAAACTTGTTTTTATTGACAAATGTGGTGTTTTAGACTTCATTGTTGTTCAATTAAGGGCACTTATTACGTACAGTATGTATGGATTGTGTGCTTAGCTGCTAGCTCCTAGTTGCCTATAGTATAAAAATCTAAAATACAAGAAAAGATCAACCTTGTTTGCTTATTGGAGGACATTTAGATGTTAACTGACTGTGCAGCTTTGCACAAGTAAACACTTGTAACTGCGTGTAATGGAAGTTATATTGGAGATCTTAGATCAGTGGTTCTTAACCTTGTTGGAGGTACCGAACACCACCAGTTTCATATGCGCATTCACCCAACCCTTCTTTAGTGAAAAATAAAATATTGTTTTTTTTCAAATTCAAGACAAAGTTATATGTTTTTGGTAACACTTTAGTATGGGGAACATATTCTAAGTAACAAAGACTTAATTTAGAGTTTTTTGGACACTAGGGGAACATATTCTAAGTAACACAGACTTAATTTAGAGTTTTTTGGACACTAGGGGAACATATTCTAAGTAATAAAGACTTAATTTAGAGTAATTTGGACACTAGGGGAACATATTCTAAGTAACACAGACTTAATTTAGAGTTTTTTGGACACTAGGGGAACATATTCTAAGTAATAAAGACTTAATTTAGAGTAATTTGGACACTAGGGGAACATATTCTAAGTAACAAAGACTTAATTTAGAGTTATTTGGACACTAGGGGAACATATTCTAAGTAACAAAGACTTAATTTAGAGTTATTTGGACACTAGGGGAACATATTCTACGTAACAAAGATTTAATTTAGAGTTATTTGGACACTAGGGGAACATATTCTAAGTAACAAAGACTTAAATTACAGTTATTTGGACACTAGGGGAACATATTCTAAGTAACAAAGACTTAATTTAGAGTTATTTGGACACTAGGGGAACATATTCTACGTAACAAAGATTTAATTTAGAGTTATTTGGACACTAGGGGAACATATTCTAAGTAACAAAGACTTCATTTAGAGTTTTTTGGACACTAGGGGAACATATTATAAGTAACACAGACTTAATTTAGAGTTTTTTGGACACTAGGGGAACATATTGTAAGTAACACAGACTTCATTTAGAGATCTTTGGACACTAGGGGAACATATTCTAAGTAACAAAGACTTAATTTAGAGTTTTTTTGGACACTAGGGGAACATATTCTAAGTAACAAAGACTTCATTTAGAGTTTTTTGGACACTAGGGGAACATATTCTAAGTAACACAGACTTAATTTAGAGTTTTTTGGATACTAGGGGAACATATTCTAAGTAACAAAGACTTAATGAAGAGTTATTTGGACACTAGGGGAACATATTCTAAGTAACAACGACTTAATTTAGAGTTATTTGGACACTAAGGGAACATATTCTAAGAAACAAAGACTTAATGAAGAGTTATTTGGACACTAGGGGAACATATTCTAAGTAACAAAGACTTAATGAAGAGTTATTTGGACACTAGGGGAACATATTCTAAGTAACACAGACTTAATTTAGAGTTTTTTGGACACTAGAGGAACATATTCTAAGTAACAAAGACTTAATGAAGAGTTATTTGGACACTAGGGGAACATATTCTAAGTAACAAAGACTTAATTTAGAGTTATTTGGACACTAGGGGAACATATTCTAAGTAACAAAGACTTAATGAAGAGTTATTTGGACACTAGGGGAACATAATCTAAGTAACAAAGACTTAATTTAGAGTTATTTGGTTAGGGTTAGAGGGTTAGGGTCAGGGTTAGAGAGTTAGGGTTATAATAAGGCCATGCCGAATAAGGCATTAATAAGTACTTAATAATGACTAGTTAAGAGCCAATATTTTACTAATTTGCATGTTAATAAGCAACTAATTAATGGTGAATATGTTCCCCATACTAAAGTGTTACCATGTTTTATTACTGGTGCACAAAATGAAGCGTGCATGAACATCACCTTGTTCAAACAACAAAACCAACACAGTGCATAAACTCACAACAAATGACACACCTGCAAATCAGTCTGACTTCTGCTGTTGCCGTATCCGTAATACGCCGATAGGGAGAAGTTTGTATTTACACGATGAGTCGGGTGTGTCTCGACCTCCGCCGAACCCCTGAGCCCGACTCACCGAACCCCTAGGGTTCCATCGAACCCAGGTTAAGAACCACTGTCTTAGATGCAAGCCAATATCATTCAATATTTGTTTTGTGCAAGTGGACCGATATGAATATCGGATCGGGACACCCCAAAATGTAAACCCAAATATATACTAGATATATATAAGATATTTGAGTTAAGAAGATTCCCAAAATTTGTGTCCTTGCTTGTCAGGTAAGAACCATTAATGTTACTTTCATGTGGCTATGTCCTTTCATTTCAAAGTAAAAACACTTGTCCTTGCATCCATACCCGTCTCAGACACACATCCATCCATTCATTTTCTACCGCTTGTCCCTTTTGGAGTATCCCGGCTGCACTCGGACAGAAGGCAGGGGTACACCGTGGGCAAGTCGCCACCTCATCGCATGGCCAACACAGATGGACACGTGCATTTCAAGACCTATCTAGTATCCATCTTGGGTGACTTACTCGAGGATCCTTCTGAAGGAGGGTGTGAGGCACCGCTCCGGGCCGTGATCCGACGTCAATGGGATTGGATGCCTGAGAGGGACAGGTCACATATAAATTGATCAGTGTAAGTGACCTAAAAATGATAATGTTTCACTGTATACCCTGTCAGGTCTTCAAATAGTACAACGTGCATGTGTCAGCTTACCAGTCAACGGCAATGTTTAGAAAATTGTCATCAATTCTTAAACTATTCTCCCCTCTCCCCTCGGGCAGGAGACCAGGGGCCGTACTTATCAAGCTTCTTAGAGTGCCATTTTACACTTAAATCCTGAGAATTTGCGAAATTTTGTCCTACTCTCAAACTTAAGAATAAAAGCTTTTTATCAACGTTCTTAAGTCTAAGAATCACTCCTACTCTCCACGATATTTAAGAGACCTTCAGAGGTGTCTTAAGTGGTTAGGAGTTGCCAGCAGGGGATGGCACTGAGGCGAGAGAGACGTGCGCGAACATCCAGGGAGCGGGTTTGTTTGATGACGAGCAGCTGATCAAACGGTATCGTTTAGACAGAGCGGGTATTATTTTTGTCACAGATTTAATACTTTTCGATTCCATGTTGATTTCTGCATGTGGCTGCAGTGGGCTAGTATATATAGAGCCACCCACAACAGTTTCAAATTAGTTGCCTAATTAATGAATTGGAAAGAAAATGTTATGAGAGTAGCGTATGTGTGTGTGTGTGTGGCCCTTTAATAGGTGACAGCATGTGAGGTGAGTGACGTCAGTGAGTGTGTGGGCGACAGAAGAGAGGGGGCGGTAGCGTGAGTGCCGGCGGGGACTAGTTTGTTTTGTATTATTTTGTAGTTTATTGTCAAAATGTACACTCCCATTGTCCACTTAAATATTTCCAAGATATTTCTTTATTCTTAGACAACGGATTCCCTTCCGTGATTGGTCATTTCTATGGACACAGAAATGACGTCACCTAAAATTCCGTTTACGGCACATAGTAATGTCGTAATTCAGCTCTGAGTGTGACACTTAAGATTCAGTCCTACACTTCGCTGAAAGTGTGAGTAAGACGCTTGATAACTAACTTTTAAGTGCAGCTTTCAGCGAATAATTTATTTACTCTTAAGTCAACTCTTAGCAGACTTCTTAGGAGTAATTCTAAGAAGCTTGATAAGTACGGCCCCTGGTAGCTCAGTTACAGCTCATGTTATTACCTATTCTGTGTTATATGTGTTTCACGTTGCACCAAGTAAAATTCCTAGTTTGTGAACCCGTTCTCAAACAATGGCAATAAAAACTATTCGGATTCTGATTCTGAGATCCTCCAGCCACTTCAACCCTCCTCAGTAGCATTTTTAGCTCAGTCATCCTTAGGTCCTACTGCTCCATAGAACTGCACCAGACTAACGTCTCTGATCTCGCTCATCTCAGAATGCCTGGATCAGCTCTATTAACCCATCCTTAAATCACGGATGCGAAAATACCCTAAGTCATCAGTTCTCACCCCCCCAAGACTCTTTCCCAAAATACTTTGCAGAGGATTTCGAACCATCTGGCGAGGCCTTTGACAAATATGCTTCTCCATGACGGACGGAGCCCATCGGGAATAAGGCCAGGGGATTTAGACCAGCTTTGATTGGTGGTCACACCAGGTCAGAGCCGCCGGGCGTCTGCCAGACACGACCACACCCTCCTCCCCACATCTTGCAGGCCCTTAGAGGCATTTGTCGCCTGAACCGACAGATGTTATCTAATGCTGTCAGCTGTTTTCTGTCACAACTTAGGTGAACACACAGCTCTGACTCTGTTTCATACTGAGACAATTCTGGTTTCTCATTGCATACAACTCATTTAAATATGAGGGTGTTACAGTAAGTGGAGACTGAACTCTTACAAGTAAATCACACTTGTGTGTATGAGATACAGCAGTGTTTCCCACACATTCATTTATTTGTGGCGGCCCGCCACAAAAGAATTGTATTTATTTTTTTGTCCTGTCCAGCTTCTCAGGCAAATCATATAGTTGATGTAGATGCCCGTATCGGCCGTTCAGATTTACTTTACAAAAGAGAAGTGTAGGATCAAGATTTTTGGAGCTCTTTGTTCAGTGGATCAGATGTTTGATGAAGCTTTGTGTCTATCTACCACCACTACTGTTTTATGTTTATTTGTTACTGACTGTGGCAGGACACCTCTGCCTCTGTTTCACTTTATGTTGCTGGTAAATAATATGGTTGTAGTAGTAGGCTAAAGTGAAATGATTTAGTATGCACTAATTAAAGGGGCAGAGCTTTAAGAGACATTTTAGCTTTTATATTTTTATAAGATATATTTTTTGTAAGAACCACAATTAATAAATATATGTCGGTGAATAACTTATTGTTCAAATCTGTATATAAATATGTACATAAAGTGTTGTAATTATATTGTAAAATGGATGGATGGATGGACGTTTAAAACAAAACGGTTATTATTAATTAGTAAGTATACATTTTTTGAACCTTTTCAGAGAAAATCATATCATTGTAGTAAATTGTGCAAATTACTCGATGATGTCATGGTGACCACGCCCATAGCCACGCCCCCGCCGCCACAGGTATCTTGGCAGTTTATGGGAAACATAAAGTGAGAGGCAGGCGTGCCAATGACAGCCGGCGCACAAAACATCAAACATGTGATTTAAACCGTTTCATGCAGCATAATAACATGTTTACTGTATCAATGATGGTGTATACTAACACAGATAGTTGTGCTGTTTTTGGTTTTGTGGGATTATATGTACACACTCACTGGCCACAACATTTGATAGACCTGCAAAATCTCATGAAGTGAATTACATTTATATAGCGCTTTTCTCTAGGGACTCAAAGCGCTTTTACATAGTGAAACCCAATATCTAAGTTACACCAGTGTGGGTGGCACTGGGAGCAGGTGGGTAAAGTGTCTTGCCCAAGGACACAACGGCAGTGACTAGGATGGCGGAAGCGGGGATCGAACCTGGAACCCGGCCACTCTACCAACCGAGCTATACCGCCCGTACGGAGAAAATGACTGAAAATGTATATTTGAGGATACAAATATTTTGAGCCTCTCCGCTAAAAAGGTGATGCGAATCAGTGTTTCTTAACCGTAGGGCCCAATGTTGGGCCACGAGCGCACATGGGTCGCAGCGGTACTCCGTTGTAATACACTTTTCCACCACTCGCGGCAGTAAAAACAATATCAAACAAACTGAAGATGTCTGGCGCTAAAGTCAGAGAGGTTTCTTAAGCACAAACGTTATGATTAAAGTAGGGTAGATGTATTTTCTTTAGCACTTGAATTGTATTGACAGCTTATTTAAGAAACATATATATATATTTATTTTTTATCATTAATTTATCTGTATATATATGAAGTGGCGACTTGTCCCAAGTGCAGCTGGTATATATATATATATATATATATATATATATATATATATATATATATATATATATATATATATATATATATATATATATATATATATATATATATATATATATATATATATATATATATATATATATGTATTAGGGCTGCAACTAACGATTAAGAGGGGGGGGGTTACCCACATATGCGGTCCTCTCCAAGGTTTCTCATAGTCATTCACCGACGTCCCACTGGGGTGAGTTTTTCCTTGCCCGTATGTGGGCTCTGTACCGAGGATGTCGTTGTGGCTTGTACAGCCCTTTGAGACACCTGTGATTTAGGGCTATATAAATAAACATTGATTGATTGATAATCGATTAATCTGTCGATTATTACTTCGATTAATCGATTAATAATCGGATAAAAGAGACAAACTACATTTCTATCCTTTCCAGTATTTTATTGAAAAAAAACAGCATACTGGCACCATACTTATTTTGATTATTGTTTCTCAGCTGTTTGTACATGTTGCAGTTTATAAATAAAGGTTTATTTAAAAAAAATAAAATAATAATAATATTTTTTTTAAAAGCCTCTGCGCATGCGCATAGCATAGATCCAACGAATCGATGACTAAATTAATCGGCAACTATTTTTATAATCGATTTTAATCGATTTAATCGATTAGTTGTTGGCAGCAAAACAACTAATCGATTAAAATCGATTATAAAAATAGTTAGCGATTAATTTAATATATATATATATATATTAGGGCTGCAACAACTAATCGATTAAAATTGATTATAAAAATAGTTAGCGATTAATTTAGTCATCGATTCGTTGGATCTATGCTATGCGCATGCGCAGAGGCTACTTTATTTATTTTATTTTTTATTTTGTTTTTTATAAACCTTTATTTATAAAATGCAACATTTACAAACAGCTGAAAAAACAATAATTAAAATAAATATGGTGCCAGTATGCTTTTTTTTCTTCGATAAAATACTGGAAAGGATAGAAATGTAGTTTGTCTTTTTTATCCGATTACTAATCGATTATTCGAATTAATAATCGACAGATTAATCGATTATCAAATTAGTTGTTAGTTGCAGCCCTAATATAATATATACATATATATATATATATATATATATATATATATATATATATATATATATATATATATATATATATATATATATACATATACATATATATATATATATATATATATATATATATATATATATATATATATATATATATAAACACACATATGTATATGTATACATACATGTATACATACATGTATATACATACATGTATACATGTATGTATATATACAATATATATATATATAAATATATATACACATATGTATATGTATACACATACATATATACATACATGTATTCATGTATGTATACACATACATATATACATACATGTATTCATGTATGTATACACATACATATATACATACATGTATTCATGTATGTATATATATATATATATATATATATATATATATATATATATATATATATATATATATATATATATATATATATATATATATATATATATATATATATATATATATATATATATATATGTGTGTGAATATAAATATATTTTCTGCGTCAGTGCGTTGGTGTCTTGACAGAATTTGTATACCTGCTCTAGGAGCACTTGCATACAGAAGAGAGGAGCTACACTTCCATGTTTCGATAGCAGTTTCACGCATTAAAAAGACAAAATGTGGATTGTTACGATCATGCTTTGATTGCCAAAGATGTTGGGCGACATATTTTTTCTACCTAAATATATGTTTGTGATATTCTGTACTTTACACAAAATATAATATTCAGCCTGTTAAACGTTCTGTAGGTGCGGACTATCAATCAGGACAGGTTATGGAAGACTATACCATAGCGATGGTTAGAACTGTAATTACCCGATTTGGACTGCAGAGGGCAGTGCATGCCTGCAGTATTAAACCTAGTCTCAGTGGTAGCGAAGACGAAGTTCCTTATATGCCATTACAACGCACTTTATTTCAATCTGCCAGAAAATGTCGGTAGAAATATCACAGACTAACACAATAGCATGATCGTATTATAAGACAGTGTTTTGTTGATTAGACCGGATGTGAAGCATAGCATATACAAGTGGTTTTTGTTTGTAGATTAAAAAAGATCAGAGATGATTATCACATACCCACATCTCTGTCAATGTAAACAAAGAAGTGACACCGAGGCATACATGCTGGTGTACCATACATGCTGGTGTACCATACATGCTGGTGTACCATACATGCTGGTGTACCATACCTGCTGGTGTACCATACATGCTGGTGTACCATACGTGCTGGTGTACCATACATGCTGGTGTACCATACATGCTGGTGTACCATACATGCTGGTGTACCATACATGATGGTGTACCATACGTGCTGGTGTACCATACATGCTGGTGTACCATACGTGCTGGTGTACCATACATGCTGGTGTACCATACATGCTGGTGTACCATACGTGCTGGTGTACCATACATGCTGGTGTACCATACATGCTGGTGTACCATACATGCTGGTGTACCATACGTGCTGGTGTACCATACATGCTGGTGTGCCATACATGCTGGTGTGCCATACATGCTGGTGTACCATACATGCTGGTGTACCATACGTGCTGGTGTACCATACATGCTGGTGTACCATACGTGCTGGTGTACCATACATTCTGGTGTACCATACATGCTGGTGTACCATATGTGCTGGTGTACCATACATGCTGGTGTACCATACATGCTGGTGTACCATACATGTTGGTGTACCATACGTGCTGGTGTACCATACATGCTGGTGTACCATACATGCTGGTGTACCATACATGCTGGTGTGCCATACATGCTGGTGTACCATACATGCTAGTGTACCATACATGCTGGTGTACCATACATGCTGGTGTACCATACATGCTGGTGTACCATACATGCTGGTGTATCATACATGCTGGTGTACCATACATGCTGGTGTACCATACGTGCTGGTGTACCATACATGCTGGTGTACCATACATGCTGGTGTACCATACGTTGTGGCGGATGTGAGGAAAACAGGTGAGTGTGTGTTTATTCAGCCCAATGCTTCCATATAACTTGAGGATTGGAATGTAGGAGCTGACCTTGGGCTGGAAGGCTCCTTGCAGTGAGCTGAAGGGTCCTGAGTGTGGGAGCAGTGGGGGCATGCCTGGCATGGTAGGGGGGTAGGAGGGGAAGAACTGAGGAGAAAAAGGAGGGAGAAAAACCTTTGATAAAATCAGATGTACCGAGCATATGTACACACATAACCAGATGCTCTGAAGACAACATTAAAATAGGTCAAACAATGATCATACCAACCCCGTTTCCATATGAGTTGGGGAATGGTGTTAACTAGAGATGTCCGATAAATGCGTTAAAATGTAATATCGGAAATTATCGGTATCGTTTTTTTTATTATCAGTATCGTTTTTTTTTGTTATTTTTAATTAAATCCACATAAAAAACACAAGATACACTTACAATTAGTGCACCAACCCAAAAAACCTCCCTCCCCCATTTACACTCATTCACACAAAAGGGTTGTTTCTTTCTGTTATTAATATTCTGCTTCCTACATTATATATCAATATATATCAATACAGTCTGCAAGGGATACAGTCCGTAAGCACATATGATTGTGCGTGCTGCTGCTCCACTAATAGTACTAACCTTTAACAGTTAATTTTACTCATTTTCATTAATTACTAGTTTCTATGTAACTGTTTTTATATTGTTTTACTTTCTTTTTTATTCAAGAAAATGTTTTTAATTTATTTATCTTATTTTATTTGATTCATTTTTTTTTAAAAAGTACCTTATCTTCACCATACCTGGTTGTCCAAATTAGGCATAATAATGTGTTAATTCCACGACTGTATATATCGGTTGATATCGGTATCGGTAATTAAAGAGCTGGACAATATCGGCATATCGGATATCGGCAAAAAGCCATTATCGGACATCATAATTTAAACTAGTCTTAACTTGAAAGAAATACACTCTATACATTGCTAATGTGGTAAATGACTATTCTAGCTGCAAATGTCTGCTTTTTGGTGCAATATCTACATAGGTGTATAGAGGCCCATTTCCAGCAACTATCACTCCAGTGTTCTAATGGTACAATGTGTTTGCTCATTGGCTCAGAAGGCTAATTGATGATTAGAAAACCCTTGTGCAATCATGTTCACACATCCGAAAACACTTTAGCTCGTTACAGAAGCTACAAAACTCAACCTTCCTTTGACAAGATTGAGTTTCTGGAGCATCACATTTGTGGGGTCAATGAAACGCTCGAAATGGCCTAGAAAAAGAGAACTTTCATCTGAAACTCGACAGTCTATTCTTGTTCTTAGAAATGAAGGCTCAAACACAAAATTGTTTGGGTGACCCCAAACCTTTGAGCAACACAATTTCCCAACTCGTATGGAAACGGGGTTTGTACATGAGAACGGCGAGCATAAACTTACATTTGAATGATGTCTGATGAACGGATTGTCGAGTTTGGGAGTGTATTTGTCGAACTGGAAGAGATGAAACAGAAAACATTTCAATTAGAAGTGATCACAACTCAATTCAACACACTTCTTCAACCCTCACATCTTGTTATTAGAAGGGAAAGAAAACAAGACATATGATCAACATCTGCATAACAGTAATAAAAGCAGGATTAATAAGCCCTGGGGTGAAGCAGCTGGCTTTCATCAGTCATCGGTTTGTTTAGACCGCATTGGCCAAATCGGCAGTAAAAAATGAGTGCCAAGAAGAGCGCAGATTTTCCGAGCAAGCGTACAAGGCTCGGTCGGGCATGCGGGCCCCCCGACTTGGAACTGCTATCACCGTAAAACCAGCCATGTTGCTTCTATTCATTGGACATTTTATTGAAATGTGAAACTAATCGTTTTTGACTATGGCTTTTTTTTTTAAAAACAGGCCCCAATAAGACACACAGCGTTTGTTTTGGATGGCAGAAACCTACACTTTGAAAGCCATTTTAAGCCAGAGACAAGTCCACTGTTTGTGTATAAACGTTTTGGAAAATATAAGCAGGCTTTTGTCTGCTCTTACGGATTTATTGTGAGTGGAACAGACGATATTAGTAATGGTTCGGAGCTCTTTCAGGACGGCTCGGCGTGTAACTGATACCTCGGAGAGAAAAAAACCACACAGCCTCTAGAAATGCTAAATTGACGTGGCGAAATCTTTTTAGTGGGAGAGCTCGAGTCTAGCAGAGTTGATAATTTGCCGTTTAACAACTGTATCCTTCAAACGAAAAATGTTTTGATCATGCCCAGAGCACATGAGGATCCCATCAAGGCAGCCTGGAAGTAGAGAAGACAGGGATAACTTTGTCCCGCACATGAATGGACCGCATTGTAAATCTGTTACTCCGGCCAATACAGGCTCTCTATTTGGAAACTAATTACAAGTGACAGTAACCAATTCCCCTACACAAATACACAAACCATTTGCAGGTACTTTTAGCGAGTGTTTTTATAAACTCTCTGGCTGGCACGGACATATTTCAGTTCACATAAAGCAGAGTGTGTCTGAATACATGTTGCTGTCACACAGGGTGGTTTTGCAGTGAGAGGGTTTGAAGGTTGGCTAAGAGTTTGGACTCTCTGGCGTAACAGGGACTTTCGCAACTGCACGCAAAATGGCCGTTCCCCGGGTTCTGACGGACTTCAATCAAAGACAGACGCCCTACACACATCAGTGTGTGAATGGGTGAATGTGGAAATAGTGTCAAAGCGCTTTGAGTACCTTGAAAAAGGTAGAAAAGCGCCATACAAGTACAACCCATTTACTTAATAATAATATTCATCCATTTTCTAAATAATCAGTTTTGTGGGGAATAGGGCTGCAACTAACGATTCATTTGATAATCGATTAATCTGTCGATTATTACTTCGATTAATCGATTAATAATCGGATAAAAGAGACAAACTACATTTCTATCCTATCCAGTATTTTATTGGAAAAAAACAGCATACTGGCACCATGCTTATTTTGATTATTGTTTCTCAGCTGTTTGTAAATGTTGCAGTTTATAAATAAAAAGGTTTAGTAAAAAAAAAAAAAAAAAAAAAAAAAAAAAAAAGATTAAAAAAAAAAAAAAAAAAAAAAAAAAAATCGATGACTAAATTAATCGGCAACTATATTAATAATCGATTTTAATCGATTTAATCGATTAGTTGTTGCAGCCCTAGTGGGGAAGTGTTCGTACAAAGTGGGGACGTTTTGGATAATTTAAAAAAAAATAAATAAAAAAATAAAAAAATAAAAAATCGATGACTAAATTAATCGGCAACTATTTTAATAATCGATTTTAATCGATTTAATCGATTAGTTGTTGCAGCCCTAGTGGGGAAGTGTTCGTACAAAGTGGGGACGTTTTGGATAATTTAAAAAAAAAAAAAAAAAAAAAAATGAATAAAAAAAAAAAGAAAAAAAAAAGAAACACAAGGGAGATTTGGACGAGTGGCAAGGGAAATGACTAGATTTAATTTTAAAAATGAGAGGAGATGTGGAGCCAACTTCCGAGCTCTTTAAAGGCCTCTTCTGCATTTAGGAAGGACCGGCCTGTTTAATTTTCTGACACCGGGAAAGGGAAGTCTTGTCGCTTTATGGCCTTGTAAAGGGAGAGAGAGAGAGGGAAATTTGGCACTGTAATTCATGGTGCCTGACACGGTTTTATAGTAAACAGCTTTGTCTGATTAAAGCTTAATCTTTCATTCTTTTTAAAAGATATTCCCTACCCACCCCTTGTGGCAGGGGGGCAAGCGACAAGAGCGCTGCCATTCGGGTAAGCCAGCTGCTTGACGAGGGCATCGAACAATACACAAATACTCTTCATTCCATGATTTACTCCCATGTCACATGGCTGAAATGACACAAGCGCCAACTGGAGGAGAAAGTGTGGTTATACATGTGGCTTTTCATGACAGAACAGCAAAAACAACTACGACATCATTCATTCATTAATCCTGCTTCTCGAAGCATGCGTTTGAAGAACAGAACAAGACCGCGACTAACAGTTTGGGGTCAGGAAAAACAAGTCGTTGCAGTCGAATAAAAAGACAACAAAGTCCCAGCAGTAGATGACAATGGAAGGAGAACGAGTGAGGCGTGATCTCGTGTCGCCTCATGAGAGTAAAGATTGTACGCAACTGTGTGGTGCCGCCATGTCACAATCAAACTAAACCTGATAAGAGCATGTTCTGTTGACTCTTGAGCATTCTCAGTACTTATCTGAGACCATGCCAGAGCTTTGATTTCTGAGCTACAGGATGGGGGCAATTTTAAAAAGTTGGGGCCTAATGGGACCAGCAGCTCTTAATCAGAGGTCGGGCGATGATGGATGACATCTATTAGACTCGAAATTGTGATTCTCGCCTGACTTGCCGCACGTTGGAAATGATGAACGATTAGTCATATACTTTTTTTTCCTCGGGTACTAATCTGGGAAATGCAGATAATTGGCCCTCCCCCACAAAGGGCTTGGAAAAATGGCACAGACACAGGTATTGGGTCTCTCGTCTGCGATGATCGCGTCCTATGAACTTTGGGGGGTCCTCGTTTTGAACAGGCAAATGACATTTAACATCATCTCTCCATTGTGTACTATCTTTAAGATGATTTCCTGACCCCTCAAAAATATGGAATAATGTGAATAAGACATGTTTGACATGCTTATTAGAGATGGGTAGGTTGTGAGTTCAAACCCCGGCCGAGTCATACCAAAGACTATAAAAAATGGGACCCACTGCTTGGCACTCAAGGGTTGGAATTGGGGGTTAAATCACCAAAAAATGATTCCCGGGCGCGGCACTGCTGCTGCCCACTGCTCCCCTCACCTCCCAGGGGGTGAACAAGGGGAAGGGTCAAATGCAGAGTACAAATTTCACCAGTACTTTAACTTTAACTTTAAATGAGTGTGTGTATTAGGTCAGGGACAGTGGAAGCCAGTGTATTTGACTGAGTCTAATACACTTCATAATAATTCATCCATTTTCTACCGCTTGTCCCTTTAGGGGTTGCGGGGGAGGGGGGGGAACACTTAGGGGACGGCGTGGCGAAGTTGGGAGAGTGGCCGTGCCAGCGGAACTGAGGGTTACTGGTTCACTCCCCACCTTCTACCATCCTAGTTACGTCCGTCGTGTCCTTGAGCAAGACATTTCACCCTTGCTCCTGATGGGTCCTGGTTCGGGCCTTGCAGTGTGTGAATGTGGAAATAGTGTCGAAGCGCTTTGAGTTCCTTAAAAAAAGGTAGAAAAGCGCTGTACAGGTACAACCCATCCATCCATCCATCCATTTTCTACCGCTTGTCCCTTTTGGGGCGGCGGGGGGTGCCGGAGCCTATCTCAGCTGCATTCGGGCGGAAGGCGGGGTACACCCTGGACAAGTCGCCACCTCATCGCAGCAAGTACAACCCATTTACTTAATAATAATATTAATCAATTTTCTACATGATCAGTACTTTTTGTGGGGACATTTTGGATAAATCGAGGGTAAATAAACACAGGGGTGGGGGGAGTCGATTGAGGAGGAGATTTGGACGAGTGGCAAGGGAAATTACTAGATTTTATTAAATTTTTTTTTTTTTTTTACTTATCCTCACACTTCACCCTTGCTCCTGATGGTGGCTAGGGCCTTGCCATCAGTGTGTGAATGTGTGTGTGAATGGGTGAATGTGGAAATACTTTGAGTTCCTTGAAAAAGGTAGAAAAGCGCCACACAAGTACAACCCATTTACTTAATAATAATATTAATCCATTTTCTAAATAATCAGTTTTGTGGGGAATAGGGCTGCAACTAACGATTAATTTGATAATCGATTAATCCGTCGATTATTACTTCGATTAATCGATTAATAATCGGATAAAAGAGACAAACTACATTTCTATCCTATCCAGTATTTTATTGGGAAAAAACGGCATACTGGCACCATACTTATTTTGATTATTGTTTCTCAGCTGTTTGTAAATGTTGCAGTTTATAAATAAAAAGGTTTAGTTAAAAAAAAAAATCCGTCGATTATTACTTCGATTAATCGATTAATAATCGGATAAAAGAGACAAACTACATTTCTATCCTATCCAGTATTTTATTGGGAAAAAACAGCATACTGGCACCATACTTATTTTGATTATTGTTTCTCAGCTGTTTGTAAATGTTGCAGTTTATAAATAAAAAGGTTTAAAAAAAAAAAAAAAAAAAAAAAGATTAAAAAAAAATAATTAAAAAAATAAATAATCGATGACTAAATTAATCGGCAACTATTTTAATAATCGATTTTAATCGATTTAATCGATTAGTTGTTGCAGCCCTAGTGGGGAAGTGTTCGTACAAAGTGGGGACATTTTGGATAATTTGAGGGTAAAGAAACACAGGGGAGATTTGGACGAGTGGCAAGGGAAATGACTAGATTTAATTTTAATTGTATTTATTTTTTTTTACTTATCCTCACATTTCTGGCCTGGGTACGCACCACGGGAGGTGCGGTGGGCGGGGGCAGACCGGCGGGGAAGGGCGTAAAGGTGTGCTGGTGGGTGTGTTGGTGCTGGTGCATGTGCTGGTGTTGGTGAAACTCAGCCCTCAGGAGCGACACGGGGGCCAGCGGCGAGGCGGGCGGCCCCCGGCCCCGCTCTGAACTCTGAACCAGGAAACGGTTGTTCAGCTCCTGCCTTAGGAGGTCATGCTCTGCAAGAAAGGAGAGCGAGGAAAACAAAACCAAAAAACAAAACCAAAAAAAAAAGGAAAAGAAAAAAGAGGGTTGGGAGAGGGAAAGTGGAAAGGTGGAAACACAAGAAAAAAAAAAAGGCACGGACGCCCAGTCAGTCTTCAACAAGGGTAGAAGAGAAAGAAAATAGTCACCTGGCATTCTCTGTTTCTCCAGCTCATGCTGTGAGGGTTTTCTACGTGGGGACTCATAGGTGGCGGCAAGAGAGTTGCCTGTGACAATGTGCCAATCAGAATCCCCGAATGAGGCTGGCAATACATGATTGGTTGGTTGAATGATATCAACAGACTGGTATCTAAAGACAGGAGAGAACCAAGAGTCATCCCAGCAGAAAACACACACACACACGTGCCTTGCATTAGAATGCAGGTATTTTGGAGGAAAGCATCGTTGCTGGAGACAGCTTCTTTTCTTCTTCTGCTACACACATCGCTTTTGATGTACAACTTCTGAGGATATAGTAACAAGCCACCAATTATAGGCAATAATAAACATTGCTGGTTGCTGGGGAGTCATTAGGTTGCTGATTCAGTGCAGCGTTCTTCAATTCTGCTCGCCTCCAGCTTTGATGTTCGTCCATTTTTGTTAGTTACTGCTCTACTTCCATCCACACTATCACTTTTTAACCAGTAATCTATAAAAGGACTTTTTTAGAAAGATACATCATCTACATGTCTAACATGGAGTGAGAACAACTTACCTTTTTTTCTGGGTGTGTGCGTGTGTTAAGTAGGGGTGTAACGGTACGCGGATCTGTATTGAACCGTTTCGCTACGAGGGTTTCGGTTCGGTTCGGAGGTGTACCGAACGAGTTTCCACACGGACATATTTAGGGCTGCAACTAACGATTAATTTGATAATCGATTAATCTGTCGATTATTACTTCGATTAATCGATTAATAATCGGATAAAAGAGACAAACTACATTTCTATCCTTTCCAGTATTTTATTGGGAAAAAAAACAGCATACTGGCACCATACTTATTTTGATTATTGTTTCTCAGCTGTTTGTACATGTTGCAGTTTATAAATAAAGGTTTATTTAAAAAAGAAAAAAAAAAAAATTAAAAAAAAAAAAAAAAAAAAAAAAAAAGCTTCTGCGCATGCGCATAGCTCCAACGAATCGATAACTAAATTAATCGGCAACTATTTTTGTAATCGATTTTAATCGATTAGTTGTTGCAGCCCTAGACATATTAAAGGTCTACTGAAAGCCACTACTAGCGACCACGCAGTCTGATAGTTTATATATCAATGATGGAATCTTAACATTGCAACACATGCCAATACGGTTAACTTATAAAGTGCAATTTTAAATTTCCCGCTAAACTTCCGGTCGAAAACGCCTTTGGATGATGACGTATGCGCGTCAAGTAGCCAGTGAAACAGAAGTATCGGTACCCCATTGAAAACAATACAAAATAGCTCTGTTTTCATCTCATAATTCCACAGTATTCTGGACATCTGTGTTGGTGAATCTTTTCCAATTTGTTTAATGAACAATGGAGACTGCAAAGAAGAAAGCTGTAGGTGGGAAGCGGTGTATTAGTGGCCGGCTGCAGCAACACAGCCAGGAGGACTTTGAGTTGGATAGAAGACGCGCTATCCGACGTTAGCCACCGACCGCATCGATGAGTCCTTCGTCGTGCCGTCGATCGCTGGAACGCAGGTGAGCACGGGTGGCGATGAGCAGATGAGGGCTGGCGTAGGTGGAGAGCTAATGTTTTTAGCATAGCTCTGTCGAGGTCCCGTAGCTAAGTTAGCTTCAATGGCGTCGTTAGCAACAGCATTGCTAGGCTTCGCCAGGCAGGACAGCATTAACCGTGTGGTTACAGGTCCAGTGTTTGGTTCGGTGTCTCCTGATAGTAGAAGTAATAATAGTATTGTTGATCTTCTGTCTATCCTTCCAGTCAGGGGCATGTTTCTTCTGTTTCTATCCGCAGTTAAGCACGATGCTATCACGTTAGCTCCGTAGCTAAAGTGCTTCGCCGATGTATTGTCGTGGAGATAAAAGTCACTGTGAATGTCCATTTCGCGTTCTCGACTCTCATTTTCAAGAGGATATAGTATCCGAGGTGGTTTAAAATACAAATCCGTGATCTACAATAGAAAAAGGAGAAAGTGTGGAATCCAATGAGCCAGCTTGTACCTAAGTTACGGTCAGAGCGAAAAAAGATACACCCTGGCGTCCTGCACTGCACTCTAGTCCTTCACTCTCACTTTCCTCATCCACAAATCTTTCATCCTGGCTCAAATTAATGGGGTAATCGTCGCTTTCTCGGTCCGAATCTCTCTCGCTGCTGGTGTAAACAATGGGGAAATGTGAGGAGCCTTTCAACCTGTGACGTCACGCTACTTCCGGTACAGGCAAAGCTTTTTTTTATCAGCTAACAAAATTTGCAAACTTTATCGTCGATGTTCTCTACTAAATCTTTTCAGCAAAAATATGGCAATATCGCGAAATGATCAAGTATGACACATAGAATGGATCTGCTATCCCCGTTTAAATAAGAACGTTTCATTTCAGTAGGCCTTTAACAAGCTGCTCCGCTTTGTCTGCCTCTGTCTCTGTCAGTCCTCTACACAGCACCCAGCATTGTCCCACCCACAGAGCGGTAACAGCCAATCAGCAGTGCGTATTCAGAGCGCATGTCGTCAGTGCTTCTGCGGTGGGGTTAGCAGATAGGTGTTTAGCAGGTAATCATCAGGCAGCGGACTCTCCCCAAATTATAATAGTCAACTACTAGTAACATCACTATGAGCCCGTTGACTTTCTAGAAACATAAACTGCAGCTCAGCTCGCTCGCAGTCCTGGCTTGAGGTGAAGGATAATTCGCTTTTAGCGTAACGTTAGCTCATTTTGCGGTGTGTGTGTGTGTTACGGACAGCAAAGCACTGTCTGTCTGTTATTTCACTTTACCTTTTTCTGTGTTGATTGAGCTGTGTTGAAGCAGCAAAAAAGGACATTATGTTAAATGAAGAGTTTCTGTCTCTGATAGTTGATATAATAATGTAAGTGCATCATTAAGCCTACTGAACTCCATGGTGTTCAGGGATGAATAGTCTCTCCTATTGCTATTGTACTATTTTTTCAGCTATAGTTACATTAATCATTAGTAATGCAGCAGCCTAGTTTTGAAACCAGGGTCCCTGCTATCACATGTTGATACAAATATAACATTTACATAATAAATCAACTACAGGCTTCCAAAATGCTGTAATAAATTAAGCATGATGAGTTGACTTGAAACTGTTTAATGTTGCACTTTTTATATGTAGAAGAAAAGTTTTGTTATTGTATTTAATCTGAGCAACAACTTGAGGCAGTTTAATGTTGATTAACGTGGGCAGAATTATTATAGTGTTCCCAATGTTAAAAGGATAAAGCCATTGTTTACACATTTGGTAAATAAATAACCAAAACATTTATATTTTGTTGTTTTCTTACTGTACCGAAAATGAACCGAACCGTGACCTCTAAACCGAGGTACGTACCGAACCGGAATTTTTGTGTACCGTTACACCCCTAGTATTGAATAAATCTGGCTGATACTACTTACTAGAGTTTTATTTTTCATTCGTTTATTTCGGGTTTTGTAAGACTTCTGACTAGAGATGTCCGATAATATCGGGCTGCCGATATTATTGGCCTATAAAAGCTTTAAAATGTAATATCGGAAATGATCGGTATCGGCTCGGAAAGGATCGGTATCGGTTTCAAAAAGTAAAATGTATGACTTTTTAAAACGCTGCTCGAACGTAGGGAGAAGTACAGAGCGCCAATAAACCTTAAATCACATAACATCCACGGCTTTTCACACACACAAGTGAATGCAAAGCATACTTGGTCAACAGCCATACAGGTCACACTGAGGGTGTCCGTATAAACAAGTTTAAAACTGTTGCAAATATGCGCCACACTGTGAACCCACACCAAACAAGAATGACAAACACATTTCGGGAGAACATCCGCACCGTAACACAACATCAACACAACTAGGGATGATGTTTGATAAAAAATTATCGAGTTTGAGCCCATTATCGAATCCTCTTATCGAACCGATTCCTTATCGATTCTCTTATCGAATCCAGATAGGTTGTTGTATATGGAAAAAAAACACAATATTTGGTTTAACAAAAGCTCACTTTTATTTTATAAGAAAAAAATAAAATAAAATAAAAAAATAAATATTGACTGTTATTACCCCCCTAAAAAAATAAAATAAATAAATATTGACTGTTGTTACCCAAAGTATATTGAGTGGGTTTTTTCAGAAAAACAAATATGTAGTAACACAAAAACAACCTGTCTCTGTGATCACTATAGGTGTATAAATAATAATATAGTGGGCACAAAACTGAAAATAATACAGCTCTCCAAAAAGTGCACTTCTGCTGCTATTGGAACATACTAACTACACACACAGGCAGACAGCTAACAAACAATCCAAGACGTCTAATAAAGTTCCAAAGCAGATTAATCCATTTAGGCTCTTTATTGTTGTTGATCTTGCTTTGTCTTTTCCTATCTTTACTTTTGTCTTGCACTGGACTGTTATTTTTATTTTTTTTAACTGAAATACACACAATGACAAATGTATAAGCCATGTGATTAAATTAACATACTCAAATTTAATACACAATATGTCAATATTAGCTTCACACAAATATACAGTACTATCATCAAACAAATACTTCTGAGTGTTGAAACTATTTCGATGGTGGAAATACACGACTGGTAGCCATTTTAAGTCCTCAAATCATCCATTGAAACAGTGCACATAAATCGTTTTTCAATAAACATCTTAGTTTTAAATGTAACCACTTTACACCTTAATATTGAGTTATATAAACAAGTTAAACAGTTTACTTACAGACTTATCTTTTCCAAGGCTTGTAAGAGCTAACACAACTTGTCTACTTCTCAATTGTCCCATGAACTGAACTGACTCGCCAACCCAGAAGTGGCCAGACTAATGACGCATAGTATTTTCATATCGCCCCAAGGTGTCAGTAAGAGTCTACAATCAAATGGGCATAACATTGCCCATTTGGGATTCGTTCCCAGGGATTCGAATAAAGAACCAACTCTTTTTCTTTACCATAGTGGTCTCGATAACGGGTACCGGTTCTCAAAAAGGGATTTGAGTCCGAGGACTCTGTTCTTTTCTTATCGAACCACCGGGAAAACCGGCTTCGAGCATCATCCCTAAACACAACACAACAAATACCCAGAACCCCAGGCAGCACTAACTCTTCCGGGACGCTACAATATACACCCCCCGCCATTCCTTACCTCTCCGCTTGGGCCGGCACGCAAAAGCAGTGCCTTTAAGGTTTATTGTCGCTCTGTACTTTTCCCTACGTCCGGGTACACGGCGGCGTTTTAAAAAGTCATACATCTTACTTTTTGCAACCGATACCGATCATTTCCGTTATTAAATTTTAAAGCATTTATCGGCCGATAATATCGGCAGTCCGATATTATCGGACATCTCTAGCAACCAGTCATCTCAAAATGTGCAGGATTCATCTAAACATGGCAAATGTGAGGTACATTTAAACTTTTCTGTAATCAGTGCAATATTAAAAGTTAAACACATGCATTATCAGAAACATACCAATTCATATCTTCGTATGGGATCAAGGCAGAACTTCCCCGCAAAGTGACAATTATGTGACAAATAATTGTGACTAGTAAACACTAGCAAGGCTGCCACTCCAGTTGTGGTGTCGGGTGGGAGCGTGGAACTGGGAATGTTTGATTACGTCCTCATCTAATTTGCGTAATTGGCTGACACGTGTGAATGTCATCTTTATTAGCAACTAACATGACCGACAAAGTAAATATGTTTACCATAAATTGATATACGTGGACCCCGACTTCAACACGTTGAAAAACTTATTGGGGTGTTACCATTTAGTGGTCAATTGTAGGGAATATGTACTGTACTGTGCAATCTACTAATACAAGTTTCAATCAATCAACCAATCAATGTTTAAAAATACAAATTCTCTTCAGTTGCTTCTTTTTTGGATTTTTTTTTTATGTCACAAGCAAGACAAAGTCACTATCGTTGTGAAGAGGATCCGGTAGCCATGGCTGAAGTGCTGGCTGTCCAGAGTCGGGACCCGGGGTGGACCGCTCGCCTGTGCATCGGTTGGGGACATCTTTGCGCTGCTGACCCGTCTCCACTCGAGATGGTCTCCTGCTGGCCCCACTATGGACTGGACTCTCACTATTATGTTAGATCCACTATGGACTGGACTCTCACTATTATGTTAGATCCACTATGGACTGGACTCTCACTATTATGTTAGATCCACTATGGACTGGATTCTCACAATATTATGTTAGATCCACTATGGACTGGACTCTCACACTATTATGTTAGATCCACTATGGACTGGACTTTCACAATATTATGTTAGATCCACTATGGACTGGACTCTCACTCTTATGTTAGATCCACTATGGACTGGACTCTCACACTATTATGTTAGATCCACTATGGACTGGACTCTCACACTATTATGTTAGATCCACTATGGACTGGACTCTCACTATTATGTTAGATCCACTATGGACTGGACTCTCACTATTATGTTAGATCCACTATGGACTGGATTCTCACAATATTATGTTAGATCCATTATGGACTGGACTCTCACTATTATGTTAGATCCACTATGGACTGGACTCTCACTATTATGTTAGAGCCACTATGGACTGGACTCTCACTATTATGTTAGATCCACTATGGACTGGATTCTCACAATATTATGTTAGATCCATTATGGACTGGACTCTCACTATTATGTTAGATCCACTATGGACTGGACTCTCACTATTATGTTAGATCCACTATGGACTGGACTCTCACTATTATGTTAGATCCACTATGGACTGGACTCTCACTATTATGTTAGATCCACTATGGACTGGACTCTCACTATTATGTTAGATCCACTATGGACTGGACTCTCACTATTATGTTAGATCCACTATGGACCGGACTCTCACATTATTATGTTAGATCCACTATGGACTGGACTCTCACACTATTATGTTAGATCCACTATGGACTGGACTCTCACTATTATGTTAGATCCACTATGGACTGGACTCTCATACTATTATGTTAGATCCACTATGGACTGGATTCTCACTATTATGTTAAAACCACTATGGACTGGACTCTCACACTATTATGTTAGATCCACTATGGACTGGACTTTCACAATATTATGCTAGACCCACTCGACGTCCATTGCATCCGGTCTCCCCTGGGGGGGGGGGGGGGGGGGGGGGGGGGGTTTAACCCACATCTGCGGTCCTCTCCAAGGTTTCTCATAGTCATTCACATTGACATCCCACTGGGTTGTAAGTTTTTCCTTGCCCTTTTGTGGGCTCTGAACAGAGGATGTCGTTGTGGCTTGTGCAGCCCTTTGAGACACTTGTGATTTAGGGCTATATAAATAAACATTGATTGACATTGATTGAAGACTGAACTCTCGCTAAATATAGCCAAGTTGGCAACTTATTCAGTTCAGTGCATAGGAAGCGTGTTAAAGCAGGGTAACAATCGGAACTGAAACGACAGGCTGTATTCGCAGACAGTACAATTTGTATGTGTTTATGAGCAAAAGGTAGTGCGAAATTAGTTCATAGCAGCCCAAATGTATCTGTGGCATCACCACAAATAGTTACATTTTGGTAAACACTGCACTAGTGCAAACAATAAAGTGATACTAGTAATAATGCGAGTGGGCAACTCTGAAACTACACTTTTGTCTGTGTGGGTGTTGGCAGCATTACCTGGGTAGGGGGTACCCCCAGGGTGCCCCGGGACCACTAAGCTGTTGGTAGGTAAGGTCGGCGGTGGAGGCAGAGTCGCCGGGGTTGCAAACATGGCCGAATGGCGATGTGCCGGGCTCCGTAGGGAGGAATAGTGCGAGGTAGAGAGGTTGGCTATGGACAGAGGCAAGGCGGGGGCTGAGGATGGCAGCCCGCTGAGTGGGTGGTGTGGAGATGGTCCCAGGTGGTGTTTAGGAAGAAGTGGACTGCTTCGGTGGCTGAAGACAAAAGGTAAAAAAATAGGACGATTACTCAACTGTACATTTTTTAGTTAGTTTCGTATTAGTTTAGTCTTTATTTGAAGGGACAATGCACAGAAACATTAAGCTTAAAGACAGATCTGTTCTGTACCAGACTATAGCTAAATAGCTCATTCCCATCTACAGTCCCTGGCTACCTAAATTAAAGGCATACAAAAATCATGCAATAAAATCATACTATAGCTAGTAATCAAATTAAGAAAATTCATAACATGCCCTTTTATTGACACATACTTAAGATACAGTACAACCACACCTCATTTACATCATCACACAAGGACAATACATGCTTTTGTTCACATCTGTCATCATTTGTAAAAACAACCATGATTTTAACACACACACCTCACAATTTACAAGAAAAATGCTCTAATGGATAAATATAATACACATGAAGTTGATGTGTCAATCATAGTGGCCACCTTATTGGCCGTGTGAGCAGCTTTGATTGCTCCAAAGCCACTTTTTAACTTCAACTGGTCGTTCCATTCCTTTATGGCTTTTGATTGTGCAAAATATGTTTGGGGCGACTTGTCCAGGGTGTACCCCGCCTTCCGCCCGATTGTAGTTGAGATAGGCTCCAGCACCCCTGTGACCCCGAAGGGAATAAGCGGTAGAAAATGGATGGATGGATGTATGTTTTACATCTGGGTACGCTACGCTGCCCCCTGGTGGAGGCTCGTGTGTTTCTAGTTGTCACAGCAGGTGTAAACTGGACAAAGTGCTTAAGTGGCGCTGGTGCAGTGGTATTTAGGATTCGACGGGCCATTCGTATTGATGCTAATCTTTGGAATGTTAGCTAAATTTAACAATCTATATTTTTGGAGAACTAAACAGTGATGGTGGTGTCGTGGTTTTCGCTCAAGGATTTTGAGTAGAGATGTCCGATAATATGGGACTGCCGATATCGGCCAATAAATGCTTTAAAATGTAATATCGGAAATGATCGGTATCGGTTTCAAAATTATCGGTATCGCTTTCAAAAAGTAAAATGTATGATTTTTTAAAACGCCGTCGTGTACACGGACGTAGGGAGAAGTACAGAGCGCCAATAAACCTTAAAGGCACTGCCTTTGCGTGCCGGCCCAGTCACATAATATCTACGGCTTTTCACACACACAAGTGAATGCAAGGCATACTTGGTCAACATCCATACAGGTCACACTGAGGGTAGCCGTATAAACAACTTTAAAGGCCTACTGAAAGCCACTACTAGCGACCACGCAGTCTGATAGTTTATATATCAATGATGAAATCTTAACATTGCAACACATGCCAATACGGCCGGGTTAACTTATAAATTGACATTTTAAATTTCCCGCTAAACTTCCGGTTCGAAACGCCTCTGAGGATGACGTATGTGCGTGACGTCAATCATTGAAACGGAAGTATTCGGACACCATTGAAGCCAATACGAAATAGCTCTGTTTTCATGTCATTATTCCACAGTATTCTGGACATCTGTGTTGGCGAATCTGTTGCAATTTGTTCATTGCATTATGGAGAAAGAAGCTGAGCAAGCAAAGAAGAAAGTTGTCGGTGCGAAGTGTCTATTTTGCGAGGGAAGTCAGCAACAACACGTACACAGCCGGCGCTTCTTTGTTTACATTCCCGAAAGATGCAGTCAAGATCGAAGAACTCGGACAACAGAGACTCTTACCAGGAGGACTTTGATTTGGATACACAGTTGCGATACCGTGAGTACACAGCTGCGCTTCCAAACATTTGATCGCTTGCTATAACTAGCTCGAGCTAGTAGCTAGGAGCTAGCATTAGGATTAATTTGTGGCATATTAAATATAAGCCTGGTTGTGTTGTGGCTAATAGAGTATATATATGTCTTGTGTTTATTTACTGTTGTAGTCATTCCCAGCTGGATATCAAGTCCCACCCGCGCGCTTCCAAACATTTGATTGCTTACCCGTACGTGCGTGTCATGTACGTAACTTTGATTAAATATATAAGCTTTATGAACCTTGGGTTAGGTGAACGGTTGTTTGGGCTGAGTGAGTGTGTGTGTTGTGCAGGTGTTTGAATTGTATTGGCGGGTTATATATACGGGATCCCGTCCATATTACCCGCTCGAGCTATAACTAGCTCGAGCTAGTAGCTAGCTGCTAGCATAACAAACACCTAGGTGTTTTTATGCGGGATTAATTTGTGGCATATTAAATATAAGCCTGGTTGTGTTGTGGCTAATAGAGTATATATATGTCTTGTGTTTATTTACTGTTGTAGTCATTCCCAGCTGAATATCAGGTCCCACCCGCCTCTCACAGCATCTTCCACTCCCCACTAGTCCTTCACTTGCACTTTCCTCATCCACAAATCTTTCATCCTCGCTCAAATTAATGGGGAAATTGTCGCTTTCTCGGTCCGAATCTCTCTCACTTCTGGCGGCCATCATTGTAAACAATAGGGAACTTTGCGTATATGTTCAACTGACTACGTCACGCTACTTCCGGTAGGGGCAATCCTTTTTTTTATCAGATACCAAAAGTTGCGAACTTTATCGTCGTTGTTCTATACTAAATCCTTT
Organism: Entelurus aequoreus; assembly: GCF_033978785.1. Classification (NCBI taxonomy): domain Eukaryota; kingdom Metazoa; phylum Chordata; class Actinopteri; order Syngnathiformes; family Syngnathidae; genus Entelurus; species Entelurus aequoreus. The sequence goes on from NC_084736.1 coordinate 81,710,900, forward strand.
CAGCAAAAATATGGCAATATCGCGAAATGATCAAGTATGACACATAGAATAGATCTGCTATCCCCGTTTAAATAAAAAAAAATTCATTTCAGTAGGCCTTTAACACTGTTACAAATATGCGCCATACACATTTTACTTTTTGAAACCGATACCGATAATTTTGAAACCGATAATTTACGATATTACATTTTAAAGCATTTATCGGCCGATAATATCGGCAGTCCGATATTATCGGACATCTCTAGTTGGGGCGGTATAGCTCAGTTGGAGCAACATGAGGGTTCCAGGTTCGATCCCCGCTTCCGCCATCCTAGTCACTGCTGTTGTGTCCTTGGGCAAGACACTTTACCCACCTCCTTGTAATTTATTATTGCCATATTTTTTTGACTGATAAATCCCATGTGTTCAATTGGACAGCCCTGGTATGTACTGTACGCCTTCATCCTGGAAATGTGTTCAGTGCAGCAGATTTAACCCTCGGCTCTGACACTGTAAGAATGATCGGCCTCTTTCGGAGGTGAGGGAAGAATCTGGAGGGAAATGGTTAAATGGAAAACAGTAAATCTTACAAGGGTGGCGGGAAATCAATTTCTGCATGAAGAGAGTCACTGCCGCGTTGTGAACGATTTTACAGTGTTTGTCACATTGACTGAATTAAATCCGATTGGAAACGGTTACGGCTCATCACGTTACTCTTAGCACTCACATAGATTGTGGCTGCTTCTGGTCTGTATTCCACTAATCTACGTTCTCGTGTTCAGCTTTATTCATGTTGACTTTGGACTAGCGACTGCACAAGATCAAGGCCGCGGAACAGAGACACGCTGCAGGCTTACACACAAACATGCAGCCAAAAAAATATACGCCACACATACACCCCCCCCAACCCAACGCCCTCAACGCAAATACCATAGGGGTGATGAAAGGATGTTCAGGGCCTGAGAGCTGCGGCCTACCACCATGACCCCGCACTCCCTTCCCTCTGTTGCTAGATATCTGGAGATGTACGTTGTAATATGTATATGTGCTTTGCTATGGAGGTTTTTTTCCCACTCCAGACTGGGCCCCCTTAGGAGCTTTCTATCTATCTATCTATCTATCTATCTATCTATCTATCTATCTATCTATCTATCTATCTATCTATCTATCTATCTATCTATCTATCTATCCAGTGTTTCCCACACATTCATTTATTTTTTGTGGCCCGCCACAAAAGAATTAAGGCCGCCACAAAAATTTTTTTTTTTTATTTTTATTTAAAAAAAATAAATATTATTATTATTATTATTTAAAAAAAAATTTTTTTTTAAATTATTATTATTATTATTATTATTATTATTTTATTATTTTTTGGTCCTGTCCAGCTTCTCAGGCAAATCATATAGTTGATGTAGATGCCCATATCGGCTGTTCAGATTTACTTTACAAAAGAGAAGTGTAGGATCAAGATTTTTGGAGCTCTTTGTTCAGTGGATCAGATGTTTGATGAAGCTTTGTGTCTATCTACCACCACTACTGTTTTCTGTTTATTTGTTACTGACTGTGGCAGGACACCTCTGCCTCTGTTTCACTTTATGTTGCTGGTAAATAATATGGTTGTAGTAGTAAGCTAAAGTGAAATGATTTAGTATGCACTAATTAAAGGGGCAGAGCTTTAAGAGACATTTTAGCTTTTATATTTTTATAAGATATATTTTTTGTAAGAGCCACAATTAATAAATATATTTCAGTGAATAACTTATTGTTCAAATCTGTATATAAATATGTACATAAAGTGTTGTAATTATATTGTAAAATGGATGGATGGATGGACGTTTAAAACAAAACTGTTATTATTAATTAGTAAGTATACATTTTTTTAGCCTTTTTAGAGAAAATCATATCATTGTAGTAAATTATGCAAATTACTCTATGATGTCATGGTGACCACGCCCATAGCCACGCCCCCACCGCCACAGGTATCTTGGCAGTTTATGGGAAACACTGCTATCTATTTATGACCAATCTGCACCTGAGTAACAACCTACCTGAGATCGTGTAGGCCGTACTGCAGCGGGTGGTGCACCTGGTGGCTGATGACGGGCCGGGCGTGGTGCTGAGGGGGCGAATGAACACAGGCGTCTTGCAGCGAGTGCAGGTGAGGAGGGAAGAGGTGGGGCGGTGTCCTCAGCAGGGAAGGGGAAGGGACAGGGGGCGGAGCTTGTAGCTCTCTCTTGACGCCGAGAGGAGGCGGGGTCGGGAGGAAAGATCGAGGAGGCTGCGGGGGCGCCGCTGCAGCAGCGGGGGCTGGGGAGCCCGTCGGCGCCGAGGCTGGGGTGGGGCTGGGCAGCGGAGGCGCAAATGGCACCTCGCTCTTGTTCCGCTCTTGGCTGCGGTGGAGCACGGACACTTTGGCTGAACCAGCAGTCTTAGACTCGGGATTCTCATTCGCTTGCACACCTGAGGAGACAGAGAGCGCCAGTGTGAGGAAAACATTCATCAAATATTGGTGCAGCTCTGCATTATTTGGGCTCGCAATGTCAATAACGTGTTTGATTGCAACATATATCATTCATTTAAACTGTTCTCATAAAATTGCCATTGTGTAGTTTGTAGGGATGATGTTCGAAAACCGGTTCTCCCGATTGTTCGATAAGAAAATAACAGATTCCATGGATTCAAATCCCTTTTTGAGAAATGGTTCCCGTTATCGAAGCCACTATAGTAAAGAAAAAGATTTGGTTCTAAAATAGCTCAAATAGCAGCACTTACCAGTGAGCTGCCTCTATTTTTTAAATTTTATTTATTTACTAGCAAGCTGGTCTAGCTTTGCCCGACATTTTTAATTCTAAGAGAGACAAAACTCAAATAGAATTTGAAAATCCAAGAAAATATATTAAAGACTTGGTCTTCACTTGTGAAAATAAATTCATGACTTTTTTTTACTTTGCTTCTTATACCTTTCAGAAAGACAATTTTAGAGAAAAAATACAACCCTAAAAATGATTTTAGGATTTTTAATGACATATACCTTTTTACCTTTTAAATTCCTTCCTCTTCTTTCTTGACAATTTAAATCAATGTTGAAGTAAATTATTTTTTTTTCCATTGTAAAGAATAATATATACATTTTAATTTAATTCTTCATTTTAGCTTCTGTTTTTTCGACGAAGAATATTTGTGAAATATTTCTTCAAAGTTATTATGATTAAAATTCAAAAAAACTATTCTGGCAAATCTAGAACATCTGTAGAATCCAATTTAAATCTTATTTCAAAGTCTTTTGAATTTCTTTTAAAATTTTTGTTCTGGAAAATCTAGAAGAAATAATGATTTGTCTTTGTTAGAAATATAGCTTGGTCCAACTTGTTATATATTCTAACAAAGTGTAGATTGGATTTTAACCTATTTAAAACATGTCATCAAAATTCTGAAATTAATCTTAATCTGGAAAAATTACTAATGATGTTCCATAAATTCTTTTTTAAATTTTTTCAAAAAGATTCGAATTAGCTAGTTTTTCTCTTCTTTTTTTGGGTTGAATTTTGAATTTTAAAGAGTCGAAATTGAAGATAAAAAATGTTTCAAAATTTAATTGTCATTTTTTTCTTGTTTTCTCCTCTTTTAAAACGTTCAGTTAAGTGTAAATTTCATTATTTATTAATAATAACATAGAGTTAAAGGTAAATTGAGCAAATTGGGTATTTCTGGCAATTTATTTAAGTGTGTATCAAACTGGTAGCCCTTCGCATTAATCACTACCCAAGAAGTAGCTCTTGCTTTCAAAAAGGTTGGTGACCCCTGCTCTAAGGGTTCTTGGGGCACTAGGAGGTTAACCCCTTTACTACTGCCCCAGGTGGTCCTTGGCAAAGGCCTAGTACCTGACTACCCCCTAGCCATGGATACGGTGAAGACCTCAACGGCGGAGCAGGCGGAAGACGGTAGATTTAAGAACTACCACAAAGGGTCCCTAGTCGTCTTGGACTCCGTGCCACTGGACCCTGACCCGATTCTGTCAAGGATCGTGGGGAGACTGTCTGTGCACCAGTCTCCCCACGTTAAACAAAGTCACGCACAGGCATCCTCCATAAAGGGATACACCCCTACCAGGAGGATCGTCATACTCGTTCGAGTGACCGCAGATGATATATATATACAGTATATGTATGTGTATATATGTATATACATTTTGTGCGTCGGTGTCTTGACATAATATGTATACCTGCTTTAGGAGCACTTGCATACAGAAGAGAGGAGCTACACTTCCATGTTTAGATAGCAGTTTCACGCATTAATAAGACAAAATGTGGATTGTTACGATCTAGCTTTGATTGCCAAAGATGTTGGGACTTGGGTGATATTTTTTCTACCTAAATATATGTTTCTGATATTCTGTACTTTACATGTTGTAACAAGTTAATGGCATTCATATCTTTGCATGACAATGTTTTAACTTTATACTTACTAATAAAATATAATATTCAGCCTGTTAAACGTTCTGTAAGTGCGGACTATCAATCAGGACAGGTTATCTAAGAATATACCATAGCGATGGTTATATTGTGTACTGAACTGTAATTGCCCCATTTGGACTGCAGAGGGCAGTGCATGCCTGCAGTATTAAACCTAGTCTCAGTGGTCGCGAAGACGAAGAGATTGCTCAAAGACAATCTTGATGTTCGAAACCGGTTCTCCCGATTGTTCGATAAGAAAAGAACCGATTCCATGAATTCGAATCCCTTTTTTGAGAAACGGCTCCCGTTATCGAAGCCACTATAGTAAAGAAAAAGATTCTGTTCTTTATTCGAATCCCTGTGAACGAATCCCGCGTCACAGGAAATGCCCCGTGGCACGTCACAGGAAATGACGTAGCTCAGTCATTCGGCGGCAGATACAGAAGCAGCAACAACAATGGACCGGGAAAAAAAACACTCCAAGGCATGGCTTCACTTTACTAAGAAATACGAGGAGGAAACGGCTATCTGCAATTATTGCCAGCGGTACAACAAACATGTTGAAACATGTTCAGGCCGTAACTTATCCTGAAGGTTAGAGAAAGGTGTCGTGGAGAAGCAGCGACAGACATGACGAAGCACGCCCCTCTTCCTCTGCTTCAACCTGCAGTCCCAGTGATAGTGCCGGTGAGTAATTAACGTTAACTGTTGCCGGTTCATTTCCATATCTGCTCACTTGTAGCCTTTAGGCTAAAATAACGTTACCTCTTATGTCAACCAGGACTGCAGTAATGTTAGCTAGACTAACGTTACCTAAGCCAGGGGTCACCAACCTTTTTGAAACCAAGAGCTACTTCTTGGGTACTGATTAATGCGAAGGGCTACCAGTTTGATACACACTTAAATAAATTGCCAGAAATAGCCAATTTGCTCAATTTACCTTTAACTCTATGTTATTATTAATAATTCATGATATTTATCTTTGTGGAAACACTGATCATCTTAATGATTTCTCACAATAAATATATATAGAAACAGATAAATATCAATATGCAACACTTTATTTTTATATTTTCTCTAAGTGCACATTTTTCAAATTGAACATTTTCAAATGATCACTTCTAAGACAGAAATCACAATATCCCATTTTGACTAGCTAGCCACTAACATTTTTGAACAAATCATGAATTACTTTGCACCATGTTTGTACAAATAATAATTCATGTAAAATACAAAAGTCAACTCTCAAATTTTTAAATAAATTATGTCACACTTTGAACTGGACACCAAATCTGTGATCTGTTTCTTTGTCAGTTAGTGAAGACCAAGTCTTTCAAATATTTTCTTGGATTTTCAAATTCTATTTGAGTTTTGTCTCTCTTAGAATTAAAAATTTCGAGCAAAGCGAGACCAGCTTGCTAGTAAATAAATACAATTAAAAAATTGAGGCAGCTCACTGGTAAGTGCTGCTATTTGAGCTATTTTTAGAACTGGCCAGCAGGCTACTCATCTGGTCCTTACAGGCTACCTGGTGCCCGCGGGCACCGTGTTGGTGACCCCTGACCTAAGCATAGTCGGTGGCTAAGGGTAACGTTAACGTTAGCCTTTTTTGTATGTGTCTGATAACGTTAACGGTATCTCGTAGCCTACACCACTACAGAGTTTGCAGGTCTGTCTAAGAAATAATACAAATGAATGCAGGATTTTCCCTGCATGTATTTTTCTTAGGTGGCCCAATTAAAGGGGCACTAATAGTCAATATTTATGTAATTTTTTTCTTAAAAAATATAAGTGAAGGCTGCCAAAAGTGAGTTTTTGTTAAACCAAGTATTGCGTGTGTTTTTTCCCCATATACAACAACCTATCTGGATTCGGTAAGAGAATCGATAAGGAATCGGTTCAATAAGAGGATTCGATAATGGACTCAAATCGATAATTTCTTAACAAACATCCTCCCTAGTACCGTAATTTCCGGACTATAAGCCGCTACTTTCCCCCCTCGTTCTGGTCCCTGCGGCTTATACAAGGGTGCGGCTTATTTACGGCCTGTTCTTCTCCGACACCGACGAAGAGGATTTGGGTGGTTTTAGTACGCAGGAGGAAGACGATGACACAATGATTAAAGACTGACTTTTCATATACCGGTAGGCTGCTTATTTTGATAACGTACAGGCGAGCACTTTGTATTACTTTGCACCGTTGTATTATTTGTACTCTGCACGAATGCTGTTCGCCATGTCAAAGATGTGGAAGTTTGATTGAATGATTGAAAGATTTATTGTTAATAAATGGGACGCTTTGCGTTCCCAAACAGTCATCTCTGTCCCGACAATCCCCTCCGTGGTAGCAGGAACCCCTATATACTACGGCAGGGGTCACCAACCTTTTTGAAACCAAGGGCTACTTCTTGGGTACTGATTAATGCGAAGGGCTACCAGTTTGATACACACTTAAATAAATTGCCAGAAATAGCCAATTTGCTCAATTTACCTTTAACTCTATGTTATTATTAATAATTTATGATATTTACACTTAATTGAACGGTTTAAAAGAGGAGAAAACACGAAAAAAAATGACAATTAAATTTTGAAACATAGTTTATCTTCAATTTCGACTCTTTAAAATTCAAAATTCAACCGAAAAAAAGAAGAGAAAAACTTAAAAAAAGAATTTATGGAACATCATAAGTAATTTTTCCTGATTAAAATTAATTTTAAAATTTTGATGACATGTTTTAAATAGGTTAAAATCCAATCTACACTTTGTTAGAATATATAACAAATTGGACCAAGCTATATTTCTAACAAAGACAGATCATTATTTCTTCTAGATTTTCCAGAACAAATATTTTAAAATAAATTCAAAAGACTTTGAAATAAGATTTAAATTTGATTGTAAAGATTTTCTAGATTTGCCAGAATATTTTTTTTGAATTTTAATCATAGTAAGTTTGAAGAAATATTTCACAAATATTCTTCGTCGAAAAAACCGAAGCTAAAATGAAGAATTAAATTAAAATGTATTTATTATTCTTTACAATAAAAAATAAATAAATACTTGAACATTGATTTAAATTGTCAGGAAAGAAAAGGAAGGAATTTAAAAGGTAAAAAGGTATATGGTATATATATATTTTTAAGGTTGTATTTTTTCTCTAAAATTGTCTTCCTGAAAGTTATAAGAAGCAAAGTAAAAAAAATTAATGAATTTATTTAAACAAGGGAAGACCAAGTCTTTAAAATATTTTCTTGGATTTTCAAATTCTATTTGAGTTTTGTCTCTCTTAGAATTAAAAATGTCGGGCAAAGCGAGACCAGCTTGCTAGTAAATAAATACAATTTAAAAAATAGATGCAGCTCACTGGTAAGTGCTGCTATTTGAGCTATTTTTAGAACAGGCCGGCGGGCTACTCATCTAGTCCTTAAGGGCTACCTGGCGTTGGTGACCCCTGTACTACGGTAATTACACATCAAAACCCTGCGGCTTATAGTCGGGTGCGGCTTATATATGGAGCAATCTGTATTTTCCCCTAAATTTAGCTGGTGCGGCTTATAGTCAGGTGCGGCTTATAGTCCGGAAATTACGGTAGTTTGAAATATCCAAGAGATTATTCATCTCAGACGTCAAGGTTTTTCTTAGTTTGAGACAGAAACCCTTCATTCAAAAAGTGAACATAGGTTTGAACTGCGTCTTTGCAGGAGATGCCACGAACAAAACATTGCACACTTTGCTGATGCCCTAATATCTCCTTCCAAACCTGCCTCCCGTATCCCCTCCTTCAGGTTTTGTTCAGTGTTTAATCAGGTCATTTTCATGCTTGACTATAATCGCATGATCCAATTTCTCCTCGCGATCCAGTCAGTATGAATAAATCACAACTAATTAAAGTTAAATGTCGGGGCCCTATTCGGGGCTTTGCTGTGCACATAATATGGCATGAAATAATTATGTTCCAATTGTGCGGTGAGGACATATACGACCCGTTATCTTGGCCTCTCTTGTCCCCGTTCCTTCCTACGTGATCCGTCTGAAGGTTTTGAAAACGGCAGCTGTATTCCAAGATCCACGGTGTCTTCACTTTTCTATGGCCTATTAAAGAATCAATGAGCCTTTGCAATCAGTACTTCAGCCAATTTTCGTCCTTAAATTGCCATAATTGAAAGTTGTAATTATCTGCCATTTAAGCGTGGGAAGTGGCAGAAAATACCATGTCTCTACACCTTTCACTTATTAATAATAAGCCCTTACAAATCGTAATGACGTACATTTGGCAGTCTTAACAGGAAAGCAAAAGGAGTTTGATGAGATGCTACCGTCTGAAATGAGCTCTAATGGTGGAAGTTATTTTCGGCTCAATCAAATCCATATAAAAAATTACAAAAAGGAAAGAAAAGAGAAGACAAGGGAAAAACATTTGACACTCTGATTGGCTCGTCAGGCAACAATTAACACAGTCAAGTGTCAAATGCAACATCCTAAACAAAGATCCAGTCCCTATTAACAGCCTCCTTTCAAGGTTCCTAAAAACCGATGAACAGAATAGTACTACTAAACAATCAATTCCTGGTTCCTACACCCACAATTTTGGGGTGCGGTCAATGGATTAAACTGTCGAGCTCTGCTAAATAAAGTGAACGACGGACAATACGCAAAAAAAGCCCACAAAAGGTCCTCGGTCAAAATGTTGTGGGGTAATTTGAATGGGGGGGATGTCGCCATGGCAACATGCTCCTCCAGACACAATGCGAGGCGAGCAATAGACAAGAAAAAGAAAAGCATCTGTGATAGAAGTGCTGCGAAGCCACAGTCAGAGCTGGAATATCCTAATGATGATTCTAATGGGCTCTAAGGAGGGATCTTCCATGACCGACATGGCCCTCGTTAAAATCACTCCGAAAGTTAAGGCACGAATCATGTTCCGATTCATGTCCATCCATCTCCATACGCACATACAACAATGAAGACGTACGTGAAAAGACCGAAGGGATGGATTACATTCAATACAAACACCTGGCAAAATGCGGTTTATTTTATAGCAGATTTAAAGGCCTACTGAAATGAGATGTTCTTATTTAAACGGGGATAGCGGATCCATTCTATGTGTCATACTTGATCATTTCGCGATATTGCCATATTTTTGCTGAAAGGATTTAGTAGAGAACAACGACGATAAAGTTCGCAACTTTTGGTCGCTGATAAAAAAAAAAGCCTCGCCTGTACCGGAAGTAGCGTGACGTCACAGGTTGAAAGGCTCCTCACATTTCATCCATTGTTTACACCAACAGCGAGAGAGATTCGGACAGAGAAAGCGACGATTACCCAGTTAATTTGAGCCAGGATGAAAGATTCGTGGATGAGGAACGTGAGAGTGAAGGACTAGAGTGCAGTGCAGGACGTATCTTTTTTTGCTCTGACCCAACTGCGCCCAAGACCCAGGTTGGGTCTTGGGCGCAGTTGGGTGTTCCAACAGGACAATGATCCCAAACTAGGGATGTCCGATGCTTTTAAATGCTTTAAAATGTAATATCGTAAATTATCGGTATCGGTTTCAAAAAGTAAAATGTATAACTTTTTAAAACACCGCTGTACAGACTGGTACACGGACATAGGATTTTCCCGGGAGACTCCCGAATTTCAGTGCCCCTCCCAAAAATCTCCCGGGGCAACCATTCTCCCGAATTCTCCCGATTTCCACCCAGACAACAATATTGGGGGCGTGCCTTAAAGGCACTGCATTTGCGTGCCGGCCCAGTCACATAATACCTACGGCTTTTCACACACACAAGTGAAAGCAAGGCATACTTGGTCAACAGCCATACAGGTCACACTGAGGGTGTCCGTATAAACAACTTTAACACTGTTACAAATATGCGCCACACTGTGAACCCACACCAAACAAGAATGACAAACACATTTCGGGAGAACATCCGCACCGTAACACAACATAAACACAACAGAACAAATACCCAGAAGCCCCCCCCCCCCACACCTCAACCCAGCCCACCTCAACCTCCTCATGCTCTCTCAGGGAGAGCATGTCCCAAATTCCAAGCTGTTTTGAGGCATGTTAAAAAAGATCCATAACTTGAGTTGATTTATTTTGGAAAACCTTGTTACATTGTTTAATGCATCCAGCGGGGCATCACAACAAAATGAGACATGATAATGTGTTCATTCCACGACTGTATATATCGGTATCGGTTGATGTTGGAATCGGTAATTAAGAGTTGGACAGTATCGGAAATCGGCAAAAAAGCCATTATCGGACATTTGAGTATCTATTAATAATAGAAAAGCGCGACATAAAATCTAATCCATTATTATTATTATTATCTCTACCCCAAACACATGTCAAAAGTGGTAAAGGAATGGCTAAATCAGGCTAGAATGAAGGTTTTAGAATGGCTTTCCCAAAGTCCTGACTTAAAACGTGTGGACAATGCTGAAGAAACAAGTCCATGTCAGAAAACCAACACATTTAGCTGAACTGCACCAATTTTGTCAAGAGGAGTGCTCAAAAATTCAAGCAGAAGCTTGTGGATGGCTACCAAAAAGCGCCTTATTGCAGTGAAACTTGCCAAGGGACATGTCAGCAAATATTTACATTGCTGTATGTATACTTTTGACCCTCACATTTTCAGTAGATTCATAATAAATTCATAAAAGAAGCAAACTTCATGAATGTTTTTTGTGACCAACAAGTATGTGCTCCAATCACTCTATCACAAAAAAATAAGAGTTGTAGAAATGATTGAAAACTCAAGTCAGCCATGACATGATGTTATTTACATGTCAACTTTTGACCACCACTGCAGATCAAGAGGAGTTAAGAATTAGAATGGTAAGAACCACTACACCAGGGGTCAGCAACCTTTTTGAAACCAAGAGCTACTTCTTGGGTGCTGATTAATGCGAAGGGCTACCAGTTTGATACACACTTAAATAAATTGCCAGAAATAGCCAATTTGCTCAATTTACCTTTAACTCTATGTTATTATTAATAATTAATGATATTTACACTTAATTGAACGGTTTAAAAGAGGAGAAAACACGAAAAAAAAAGACAATTAAATTTCGACTCTTTAAAATTCAAAATTCAACCGAAAAAAAGAAGAAAAAAACTAGCTAATTTGAATCTTTTTGAAAAAATTTAAAAAAAGAATTTATGGAACATCATTCGTAATTTTTCCTGATTAAGATTAATTTTAGAATTTTGATGACATGTTTTAAATAGGTTAAAATCCAATCTACACTTTGTTAGAATATATAACAAATTGGACCAAGCTATATTTCTAACAAAGACAAATCATTATTTCTTCTAGATTTTCCAGAACAAAATTTTTAAAAGAAATTCAAAAGACTTTGAAATAAGATTTAAATTGGATTCTACAGATTTTCTAGATTTGCCAGAATAATTTTTTTGAATTTTAATCATAATAAGTTTGAAAAAAATATTTCACAAATATTCTTCGTCGAAAAAACAAAAGCTAAAATGAAGAATTAAACTAACATTTATTTATTATTCTTTACAATAAAACAAATAAATTTATTGAACATTGATTTAAATTGTCAGGAAAAAGAGGAAAAAATTGTCTTTCTGAAAGTTATAAGAAGCAAAGTAAAAAAATAAATGAATTTATTTAAACAAGTAAAGACCAAGTCTTTAATATATTTTCTTGGATTTTCAAATTCTATTTGAGTTTTGTCTCTCTTAGAATTAAAAATGTCGGGCAAAGCGAGACCAGCTTGCTAGTAAATAAATACAATTTAAAAAATAGAGGCAGCTCACTGGTAAGTGCTGCTATTTGAGCTATTTTTAGAACAGGCCAGCGGGCTACTCATCTGCTCCTTACGGGCTACCTGGTGCCCGCGGGCACCGCGTTGGTGACCCCTGCACTACACTGTTTCTGTGTATACATGGCAACATTTTTAGTGTAGATATCAGAAATTAATCTCTGACATGTGTCCTTAGGATGACTTTAGAAGGCAACAACTGATGTTTCCCCCCCCAACAAAACACAACAAAACTCCTAACAGCCAGCCTCACAACTATCAAGCTGAGTTCCAAGCATTTCAACAAAGTGCCAAATTCAGCGTTGTTGTGTTCCTCAGTTTCTCGGGAGGGTACGCACGTTCCCCGTGCTCGCTTACTGAGGGAAACAGCGGGCCCGCCTCTGGCAGTCGTGTGATACAAACGCCAGACGAGTGTGTGTACATGCTGTTTGAAGCCCTGTTCTGCAAACCTGAGCAGATGGCAAGAGCGGGTAACACAGGTTGGAGGGTACCCCCTCCTCGCGTTCACCCTCACCCCTCCCGTGAGCTGAGTTACTGCATCGGGGGGGGGAAGGACAGTCCCTTGGGGGATGTTGCAAGCCTGCTTACCAGATGACATCTCATCCTTGTATTGATCTTTTCTATAGTTGTTGCTATGGTGCTGCCGGCTCACGGGAATTGGGATTTTTTTTTTGCCTTCTATGCACGTGCCTAGTTTTTTCTTTGCAGGGGTTGGGAGATTAGAAAGACTCAAAGAGCAGACGGACGACGGGGCAGTGGGCTTCCCTTGAAATGACTAATGTGTCCAGCGGGAGACGTGAACCCAGTGTTGCTACACAGCTGTTCCTGCCACGATACCCTTCACTTATGACCTCCATTATCTCTGTAGTACATCTGGAGAGTCTGCATCGATCCAGTCCAACACAACTTCGGTGTAAGCATATACTTTTCGACATGGAATTGAAAGGCTTATGACAGTCTGGTTGATAACATGGTTCACCGAAGAAGAACAGGGCCACTGCTATGACCAGCAGATCATCCTAAAGGTCCGATAACACATTCCAGATAAAAACAAAAACAAAAGGTATAAGGCTGAAGGACGGCATTGCGCACTAATACTTACATGCTTGCAATACCAAAACTGTTGTCTTTGAAAACTGTAGTAGAATTTCTGACCTTTGAACTATATTTCGTGTCTATTAAGAATGTCTGCTCATTTCATTTCTCTTCTATTCTATACCATTGAAGGACCAGATGTAGGACAAAGTTGAATATGGAGTCGCTCTGACCATTCTACTAAATGTTTTGATTGTCTAAGCATGACTAAGGGATTCAAGGATGTTGCAAAACAAACATGTCGAAAACAACGGGACCTTGGGGCATGGGGAAACAGATACAATGGGCAGGAGACCAGGACTCTGGGAGATTGCTTGATTCTTGTGTCCTCCGGAGGACGTTTGTTTGTCTGCAGGGAAAGCTCAATCCGACTTGCACTTTTGACTATGGGTAAATAAATTTTTTGTACTAAATTCACTTTTGTTGCTGTTTAAGCTTCGGACAATCCACTACAAAACCATTCCCTTTGAAGTGAATTCTACAAACCCCGTTTCCATATGAGTTGGGAAATTGTGTTAGATGTAAATATAAACGGAATACAATGATTTGCAAATCATTGTATTCCGTTTATATTTACACCTAACACAATTTCCCAACTCTTATGGAAAGGGGGGGTTTGTAATTTATTTCCACCTGGCTACCTGCACAATGGACCCAATGACCTCATGAATGAGCCGAGGTCTCTGAAGAATAATGTATATGCCTCCATACTAAAGCGCACACAAACAAAAGCTGAGCATGCAAATAAGTGTGTTCCATAAATTACTTTGCCCGCTGTTGACACTGATGCCAGTTCATACAAAAGCCAGGAAAACACAACCTGTATGCAAATAGCTTCTTTTTTCAGATCAGATAAAGCAGTATGGAAATGATTCATTTTGAAAAGGCCGAGTGGGAAGGCTGAGTGTGAGCAGAGGTTTAAGGCCACAGAGTGTTCTCATTGAGTAGGCAAACACTGTGGTTGACTCCCTTCATGGTAGCATGGCTAAAACAAGGTTGCAGACATATATTCAAATAAAGTAAGGGCTAAAAGACGTTGGTAGATGCTCTGCAATATCTCGCAATGCCTTGATCTGCATCCTGCTGTCTCTGTCGCAGAATATTCTGATGCTGCTCGAAGGATGAGCTCTCGATGATTGAGGGTTTCTTACTCTCCGGTTGAGCAGTCTGCACAGAGCAATAGCTACCGGGAGAAGTATTTTAATTCTACACTTCACTGCCACGAGGTAGTCTGTCCTATTAAAGACTCGGGTAATCCTAGCAAAAGGAATTTACGTTTCTCGAACAGCGGGCCAGAGGATATCTAGCTAAAAAGAAGGGCCAGCTGGCACGTTTCAATTATTTGTCGTTTTTCTTCTTGCGGCGTGTGACAAAAGGAGTAGATGGCAGCAGGGATGGGGATGGGTGTTAAGCTGTAACACGTTTACAGTCAAAGCCAAGGCATAAATTGGGAATTTAATGTTCATTTCAGAGAGCTGGCAGCTCAAGATGGGATGAGGCCGCTTTTTTAGGCTCGCATCAGATCCCAATTCAAACTGCAGCCATATGGTGCAAAACACACATGCTATCCGGCTCGCATAGTGCATATGTGGGAGGGAAGAGAAAGGCGGGAGGCAGAACATATTTAACTCAGAGAGCGATATAGCAAGAGGGCCGTAGATGTTAACCGTCCACATCTTTTTATATCAAGCACAGTCCAGTGGGTTTAAAAGCAATGTAAACCTCCATTAACCCTTACTATGAAGTGTTGTAGCAAAGCAATAAACCTTTACTCTCCCTTCACTTGCCTGCTCATCCCTGAATCCCCCCACCCCCGAAGGGCATTTCTTTGCAAAGCTCATGTACTCCTGAGGACATCACCATCAGTCTCAGATTCCTATAAACAGAGCTGGGTCACCTGAGGTCAGTGCCACTGGGCTCCCCTCAATAAAAGGGTGGACATCCTCACACTTTTAAAAGAAAAGCTCAAGTCTAATGGTTCTTCTAACACGGCCCACCCTGCCAGGCTGGAATTTGACCCTATTTACTGCCACTGACCCTTCACTGACCCCGGTAACCCCTCTTACCCCGAGGCCACAGTGGACAGACAGCCAGTGGGATACATTTGGTTTGAAAGGATGGGAGTCTTCAGGACTTATTTGTTCAATGCGGCGAGCACTAGCTTATCATTTCATTAATTAGCATGACACGGCTGCTCAATGGACTCGAACGCCTCGGCGACAGCTGTCTCAATTGATTACGACTGCGAGCGTGGTGCTGCAATTATGAAGGTGACTGGAGACAGTGCCTGCCGCTTGCAATAAAGGACTTAACTACTGCCTCCTATATCATAGCACAGCAGTAGGAGGTCAGTGGCAGCTTCCCTGTGTCTCCCATCCCTTTAAGACCGTTTCAGAATCCCTCCACAGGCTGCGGTGATCTCCGTGTGGGCTGTAGTTCTTGAGCAGCGTGTCAGCTTTACTTAAGCTTTCATAACGCCTTCGCTGTAACACTTTGCTCCTCCACAGGAAAGCATCCACTATTAGCCCACCAGCTGGCTTACAGAATGGAAAGGAAAGGGAAAGGAAAGACAGGAAGACAGAGAAAGAATGAGGTATAAGGGGCACAAAAAAAAGGCAAGCTTTTGCCGACAAGCCCAAACAGAGATGGAGAGGATGAGTGCTCAGCAATGTAAACAGCAATGTTGCTTTCCAGAATTGGTTTCATGTATGAACTTGCACAAAGCCCACATGCCTGTAAGTGGATATAACATTATCTCTCAGTGCCGTACTGATTACTCCTCAATAGAGGGGAAATGGTTGGGTGGAAATCCATCAACAAATCCTAAGTGGCATGACAGTGGGCTGAAAGAGCCCGCATGTTTTTCTTTTCCTCCTCCTACATCTCCATTTTCAATCCTCACCCTGAAAGCAAAACAACAATTGGAAGCTGACAGCTCCTAACCATTCAGATCACTTTCTTTGTTTTGACATAAACAGCCGTCGCAGTTCAGTGCCAAGAAAGGAAGAAACGGGAAGGACAAACACCTTTGCTGACATACAGGTATTGTATGTGACGTTTGCTTGGGCTACTTATGGGAAAGAGGTCATTCGCATGGTATCAAGTAATAACCTTTAAAAGCCAAGAACAAGAAAGTTTGATCATATTACGCCTATACCGGGTACTCCGGCTTCCTCCCACTTCCAAAGACATGCACCTGGGGATAGGTTGATTGGCAACACTAAACATTGGCCCTAGTGTGTGAATGTTGTCTATCTATCTGTGTTGGGCCTGTGATGAGGTGGCGACTTGTCCAGGGTGTACCCCGCCTTACGCCCGAATGCACCAGAGATAGGCTCCAGCAACCCCCGCGACCCCAAAAGGGACAAGCGGTAGAAAATGGATGGATAGATGGATGGCTCACCTGCACTGGCTAAGATGCGACTATAAGGTTTTACTACTTACGTATAAAATACTACACGGTCTAGCTCCTGCCTATCTTGCTGATTGTATTGTACCATATGTCCCGGCAAGAAATCTGCGTTCCAAGAACTCCGGCTTATTAGTGATTCCCAGAGCCCCAAAAAAGTCTGCGGGCTATAGAGCGTTTTCTATCCGGGCTCCAGTACTCTGCAATGCCCTCCCGGTAACAGTTATAGAAGCTACCTCAGTAGAAGCATCTTAAAACTCATTTGTATACTCTAGCCTTTAAATAGACTCCCCTTTTAGACCAGTTGATCTTCCGTCTCTTTTCTGCTCTGAGCCCCCCCCTGGAGAGGTTATTAGGTGACCACAGATGATGCTCTAGCTGTTCAAAGTCGGGACCCGGGGTGGATCACTCATCTGTGCATCAGTTGCTGACTTGTCTCCACTCAAGATGATCTCCTGCTGGCCCCACTATGGACTGGACTCTTAACAATATTAACACTCGACGTCCATTGCACCGGTCGCCCAGGGGGAGGGGGAGTGCCCACATCTGCGGTCCCCTCCAAGGTTTTCTCATTGTATCCCATTGGGTTGAGTTTTTTTCTTGCCCTGATGCGGGATCTGAGCCGAGGATGTCGTTGTGGCTTGCGCAGCCCTTTGAGACACTAGTGATTTAGGACTATATAAACTGGGATAAGGTAAACATCTGTTCAGTATTTTAACATAAAAGTGTTTGATTGTGAGGCATTAAAAGCCACAAAATGCAACGGGTCCATCAGACCCACAAACGCTGGCTGAGTAACAACAATATGAAGATTACACAAGGGTTAAAGTGTTCATGCCTGAGGTTCACATGTCTGGCAGCCCCTAACGGGACACACTGAGTAGTTTAGACACACTGTTGTAAATCATGGCTTGCTCTATAGGAGGGGCCCGCTACTGAGGTGCTGCTGGGTAATTATACATAGACAGAGAGTCAGCAGCTGTTGACGACTAGACACGAGCTGGCATTTTTTCCCTACTTATGGCCTTGACCCACCAAGAGCTGCCTTCTAATAAGCGACACCCACCTCGCCTGCAGTCATGTGGGCAAGGCATGGTTCATCGTAGACCTTGGCGATAAATCGAGTTTATCGATTAACTCTCGTTTATTTGATGTGGGCGATTAAAAATAACTAATTGTTGTTTTCTCCTCTTGCTTCGGCATACTGTTTGCCCCCAGGAGATTCCGTAGCTTGTGCCCTACTACCCCTCATTTTCTAGTTTCACCTATTTGGTTTAAAAATATTTTTTTGCAAACCAGTAATGATAATCTGCAAATAACGTGCCGTTGTTGAGTGTCGGCGCTGTCTAGAGCTCGGCAGAGTATTCTCATCAATATCAGTAGGTGGCAGCCGGTAGCTAATTGCTTTGTAGATGTCGGGAACATGGTTTGTCGTGATCACATTATGCGACAGCAGGAGGCAGTGTGCAGGTAAAAAGGTAACTAATGCTTAAACCAAAAATTAACAAAAGGTGAGTGCCCCTAAGAAAAGGCATTAAAGCTTAGGGATGGCTACGCAGAGCGAAACTAAAACTGAACTGGCTACGAAGTAAACAAAAACAGAATGCTGGACGACAGCAAAGACTTGCAGCGTGTGGAGCAGAGACGGCGTCCACAATCAACAATGTCCAAACAAAAAAAAGATAGCAACAACTTAAATGTTCTTGATTGCTAAAACAAAGCAGGTGTGGGGAATAGTGCTCAAAGGAAGACATGAAACTGCAACAGGAAAACAGCAAAAAAACGCAAAATAAGTCAGGGTGTGATGTGACAGGTGGTGACAGTACACCTTCTTTGAGACAAGAGCTATATTGATGCATGCTTGGTTATGGTTTAAAGTCATACCCAACAATTGCGACAACAACTTTTTATTGTCTACTGAGTTTCATTTTTTAATGATTTCTGTTGGTGGTGTGCCTCCGCCTTTTTTCAATGAAATAAATGTGCCTTGGCTCAAAAAAGGTTGAAACACACTGGCCTAACATACCCTATTTTTCGGAGTATAAGTCGCTCCGGAGTATAAGTCGCACCGGCCGAAAATGCATAATAAGGAAGGAAAAAAACATATATAAGTCGCAGTGGAGTATAAGTCGCTTTTTTTGGGGAAATGTATTTGATAAAAGCCAACAGCAAGAATAGACATTTGAAAGGCAATTTAAAATGTCTAAAGAATAGTGAACAACAGGCTGAATAAGTGTACGTTATATGAGGCATAAATAACCAACTGGTATGTTAACGTAACATATTATGGTAAGAGTCATTCAAATAACTATAACATATAGAACATGCTATACGTTTACCAAACAATCTGTCACTCCTAATCGCTAAATCCCATGAAATCTTATACGTCTAGTCTCTTACGTGAAGGAGCTACATAATATTATTTGATATTTTACGCTAATGTGTTAATAGCTTCACACATAAGTCGCTCCTGAGTATAAGTCGCACCCTATGAAAAAAACTGCGACTTATAGTCCGAAAAATACGGTACCTACTTCTCTTCCATCTCACTTGTTTTTGTTCAGGAGTCCGAATTAATTCAAGCATTCTCAATTTCCTTTGTTACCTATTTAAATTAATTACGTTTTTTGTCTTCCATCGACCCACTTCAAAATGTTCCATTTTTCATTTGTGAAACAATACGAAGCAAATATATTCCTCTTAATTCCTGGTGTTATGTTTTTATTGAACTGTTTGTGATAAAATGGCAACCAAGGTAATCAAAAAGGTTCACCAACGAACGAGATTTCTCTACAGAATCTCCTCTCTGGTCAACAAAAACACCTTGAGGATTCTGGCGGGAACTCTCGTTCAACCCTTTTTCGATTACGCATGCACCTCCTGGTACCCCAGCACCTCCAAAACCCTCAAATCTAAACTCCAAACATCTCAGAACAAGTCAGGTCACTGCTAGACCTCCACCCCAGATCCCACCTCACCCCTACCCACTTCTCTAAAGTGGGCTGGCTCAAGGTGGAGGACAGAGTAAAACAACTTGCACTGAGCCTGGTCTATAAAATCCGCTACACCTCCCTGATACCGAAGTACATGTCAAACTACTTCCTTAACGTAAATGACCGCCATAACCACAACACCAGGGGGAGCTTCACTAACCACGTTAAACCCAGATTCCGAACTAACAAAGGTCTTAACTCATTCTCTTTCTATGCCACATCAATGTGGAATGCACTCCCAACAGGTGTAAAAGACAGCACATCTCTATCCTCCTTCTAAACCGCAATAAAAGTTCACCTCCAGGCAGCTACAACCCTAAACTAACACCCTCCCCGGATTGCTAATAATCAAATGTAAACAATACATGCAGATACTTTTTCTTATGCCTTCTGATCTCTCTCTCTCTCTCTCTCTCTCTCTCTCTCTCTCTATGTCCACTACTTGCTGTCCATATCCTACCCCCCCCCCCCTCCACACCCCTGATTGTAAATAATGTAAATAATTCATTGTGATTATCTTGTGTGATGACTGTATTATGATGATAGTATATATGATAGTATATATCTGTATCATGAATCAATTTAAGTGGACCCCGACTTAAACAAGTTGAAAAACTTATTGGGGTGTTACCATTTAGTGGTCAATTGTACGGAATATGTACTTCACTGTGCAACCTACTAATAAAAGTCTCAATCAATCAATCAATCAATCAACCAACTCACACACCAACTCCAGAAATCTAGATTTCAATGGCATAATCTAGGTGTGTTAGTCCCATATTTCAAAAGCCAAACACAATCAGGTGAAGGTGTTTCCATGGGTTGTAGTATGGTTCTTTTGAGCCACATTAGTTGACAATTCAGACTAATTTAGTGCATGGAAACACAATCAGTGACTTCACGGTGTATAGTTTGTTTAACAAACTTACTCCAGCATCTGAAACAGAGGCATCGAGCACAATGGGAGAAATGTAACTCTTTTGCTGTTTTCCTGTGTGTAGTGTTTTAGTTCTTGTCTTGCGCTCCTATTTTGGTGGCTTTTTCTCTTTTTTTTTGGTATTTTCCTGTAGCAGTTTCATGTCTTCCTTTGAGCGATATTTCCCACATTTACTTTGTTTTAGCAATCAAGAATATTTCAGTTGTTTTTATCCTTCTTTGCTCCACAGTAAGTCTTTGCTGTCGTCCAGCATTCTGTTTTTGTTGACTTTGTAGCCAGTTCAGTTGTCTCTTCCATCTCGCTGGGATGAGTGGAAACGGCATGATGCATTTTTCATGATCCGCACCCCATCTATCACTGTTGAAACATGATGGAATCCATCCAGCCAGGGTAAATAAGAGGCAGAAGAGTTGATTGAGCTAAAGGGAGAAGGGGTTGCATTAAGTAAACTAATGGAAAGAAGACCTGGATTACGACTGGTAGAGCTTTTGCTCACCTTAACCCGCCACCTTCTGCTACATTAAAAACAGAGTAGCCAGCCTCATGCTGAGCAAGGAGCAGGAGCAATCTAAACAATTTCAAGGGTAACAAATTTCACAGTGACGACGACAAATGGAGAATTTTTATGAGGAATTGTTTGCTTTCAACTTTGTTGGAACTGTTTGGGAATGGCCATATGTCCGAGCATTACTGTGTCACAATGCAAGGTTTGATTGATTGATTGAAACTTGTATTAGTAGATTGCACAGTACAGTACATATTCCGTACAATTGACCACTAAATGGTAACACCCGAATACGTTTTTCAACTTGTTTAAGTCGGGGTCCACGTTAATCAATGCAAGGTCCATCTAAGGACGCTTGCAAACGTTTGGTGGACGTGTACAGAACCCTGACCTCAAGCCAAATTTAATCAATTAAATTAAAAATTCCCTCAAACACGCTCTTAAATCTTGTAAAAAGTACAGTTGAAACTCGGTTTTTAACCCACATTTTACTCCTGATGTTTTTATATCATCTTGGTAGCGAGTGCCCAAACAAGAGTACAACTGCAGAAATACAACAACCATGGGCCAAATAAAGTTGCAAGTACCAACACTTCTATAAAGAAGGTGAGAAACACTATTCAATTAGCATAACCCCCCCCCCCACCACCACCCTGCCCTCTTCATTGCCAACAAGAACCTTTAATAAAAATAAAAGTGATGTTGAATGTTCATTCATCTATTTCATTGGTCATTTATATGCAGTGTTGGGACTAACGCGTTACAAAGTAGTCTAACACGTTGTTTTTTATATTCAGTAACTCAGTTACCGTTACTACATGATGCGTTACTGCGTTATTTTACGTTATTTTTTATGTGGCATCGGCTAGAAACAGAAGAGCTGAGTGTGTTTTATTGGAGCGCTGCGGTTAGGGTTAGGGTTAGGGATAACCCTAACCCCTAACCCTAGACAGACAACATTCACTCACATTCACACACTAGGGCCAATTTAGTATTGCCAATCAACCTATCCTAACCCTAACCCTAACCCTAATCCTAACCCCTAACACAACCCTAACCCTAACCCCAAACCTAAACCTAACCCTAACCCAACCCTAACCCTAACCTCTAACCCTAAACAGACAACATTCACTCACATTCACACACTAAGGCCAATTTAGTGTTGCCAATCAACCTATCCTAACCCTAACCCTAACCTTAACCTCTAACCCTAATCCTAACCCTAACCCCTAACACAACCCTAACCCTAACCCCAAACCTAACCCTAACCCTAGACAGACAACATTCACACTCACATTCACACACTAGGGCCAATTTAGTGTTGCCAATCAACCTATCCTAATCCTAACCCTAACCTCTAACCCTAACCCTAACCTTAAACCTAACCCCTAACCCTAGACAGACAACATTCACACTCACATTCACACACTAGGGCCAATTTAGTGTTGCCTAACAACCTGTCCTAACCCTAACCTCTAACTTAACCCTAACCCTAACCCCTAACCCAACCCTAACCCTAACCTCTAACCCTAACCCCTAAATCTAACCCTAACCCTAACCTTAACCCTAGACAGACAACATTCACTCACATTCACATACTAGGGCCAATTTAGTGTTGCCAATCAATCTATCCTAACCCTAACCCCAAACCTAACCCTAACCCTAACCCTAACCTTAAACCTAACCCCTAACCCTAGACAGACAACATTCACACTCACATTCACACACTAGGGCCAATTTAGTGTTGCCTAACAACCTATCCTAACCCTAACCTCTAACTTAACCCTAACCCAACCCTAACCCTAACCTCTAACCCTAACCCTAACCCTAACCCAACCCTAACCCTAACCTCTAACCCTAAACAGACAACATTCACTCGCATTCACACACTAGGGCCAATTTAGTATTGCCAATCAACCTATCCTAACCCTAACCCTAATCCTAACCCCTAACACAACCCTAACCCTAACCCCAAACCTAAACCTAACCCTAACCCAACCCTAACCCTAACCTCTAACCCTAAACAGACAACATTCACTCACATTCACACACTAAGGCCAATTTAGTGTTGCCAATCAACCTATCCTAACCCTAACCCTAACCTTAACCTCTAACCCTAACCCTAATCCTAACCCTAACCCCTAACACAACCCTAACCCTAACCCCAAACCTAACCCTAACCCTAGACAGACAACATTCACACTCACATTCACACACTAGGGCCAATTTAGTGTTGCCAATCAACCTATCCTAATCCTAACCCTAACCTCTAACCCTAACCCTAACCTTAAACCTAACCCCTAACCCTAGACAGACAACATTCACACTCACATTCACACACTAGGGCCAATTTAGTGTTGCCTAACAACCTGTCCTAACCCTAACCTCTAACTTAACCCTAACCCTAACCCCTAACCCAACCCTAACCCTAACCTCTAACCCTAACCCCTAAATCTAACCCTAACCCTAACCTTAACCCTAGACAGACAACATTCACTCACATTCACATACTAGGGCCAATTTAGTGTTGCCAATCAATCTATCCTAACCCTAACCCTAACCCCAAACCTAACCCTAACCCTAACCCTAACCTTAAACCTAACCCTAGACAGACAACATTCACACTCACATTCACACACTAGGGCCAATTTAGTGTTGCCTAAGAACCTATCCTAACCCTAACCCTAACCTCTAACTTAACCCTAACCCTAACCCAACCCTAACCCTAACCTCTAACCCTAACCCTAACCCTAACCCAACCCTAACCCTAACCTCTAACCCTAAACAGACAACATTCACTCGCATTCACACACTAGGGCCAATTTAGTGTTGCAAATCAACCTATCCTAACCCTAACCCTAACCCCAAACCTAACCCTAACCTCTAACCCTAACCCTAGACAGACAACATTCACTCACATTCACACACTAGGGCGAATTTAGTGTTGCCAATCAACCTATCCTAACCCTAACCCTAACCCTAACCCCAAACCTAACCCTAAC
Source organism: Entelurus aequoreus (assembly GCF_033978785.1). NCBI lineage: Eukaryota > Metazoa > Chordata > Actinopteri > Syngnathiformes > Syngnathidae > Entelurus > Entelurus aequoreus. The sequence continues at coordinate 81,735,068 of NC_084736.1, forward strand.
CTCTAACCCTAACCCAACCCTAACCCTAACCTCTAACCCTAGAGAGACAACATTCACTCACATTCACACACTAGGGCCAATTTAGTGTTGCCAATCAACCTATCCTAACCCTGACCCTAACCTTAACCTCTAACCCTAATCCTAACCCCTAACACAACCCTAACCCTAACCCCAAACCTAACCCTAACCCTAGACAGACAACATTCACACTCACATTCACACACTAGGGCCAATTTAGTGTTGCCATTTAACCTATCCTAATCCTAACCCTAACCTCTAACCCTAACCCTAACCCTAACCTTAAACCTAACCCTAGACAGACAACATTCACTCACATTCACACACTAGGGCCAATTTAGTGTTGCCAATCAATCTATCCTAATCATAACCCTAACCTCTAACCCTAACCCCTAACCCCAAACCTAACCCTAACCCTAGACAGACAACATTCACACTCACATTCACACACTAGGGCCAATTTAGTGTTGCCAATCAACCTATCCTAACCCTAACCTCTAACTTAACCCTAACCCTAACCCTAACCCCTAAACCTAACCCTAACCCTAACCTTAACCCTAGACAGACAACATTCACTCACATTCACACACTAGGGCCAATTTAGTGTTGCCAATCAATCTATCCTAATCATAACCCTAACCTCTAACCCTAACCCCTAACCCCAAACCTAACCCTAACCCTAGACAGACAACATTCACACTCACATTCACACACTAGGGCCAATTTAGTGTTGCCAATCAACCTATCCTAACCCTAACCCTAACCTCTAACTTAACCCTAACCCTAACCCCAAACCTAACCCTAACCCTAACCCTAACCGGGGAGAACATGCAAACTCCACACAGAAAGATCCCAAGTCCGGGATTGAACTCAGGACTACTCCGGACCTTTGTATTGGGAGGCGCATGCACTAACCCCTGTGCCACCGTGCTGCTAACAAAGCCATATGTCTGTGCAAAATGAAAGAAAACACCACCAGCAACACACACACACACACACACACACACACACACACACACACACACACACACACACACACACACACACACACACACACACACACACACACACACACACACACACACACACACACACACACACACACACACACACACACACACACACACACACACACGGGCTCCTGAAAAGTGTCAAACAAGGCAAGCTGGTGCCAAAACCAAAATAAAAAAGAACAAGACAAAACAAATGTGCTTGACATATTTCAGACGGCGGAAGACAAAACAACACTGAAAGCGTCAGAAGGTTCCAAATTAAAGCCCCGAGTGTGTGACTCAGTACCAATCCGTGTCGAAGCGGAGATGCCACACCACATCAAACCTTGTAAACTCTTGTCAAAGCCTCCCCTCTCGGTTTTTCCTGCCGGCTCTTGGATTATTGTCAAGGTGCGTGTTGGGAGTGTCACACTTTTAAGCACCATGAAGTATCCACACCCAGATGGCCTATTCTCTGTGGAAAACAACACCCCACTTCTTCAGCTACAGCCGCACCTGCTCCCAGGATTAGGTCAGCAGTTGGCCAAGCTGCCAAGCAAAAGATATTTGGTACGTCTGATAAGGAACCCGACTCTTCGCTGGGTGCCCAATACCTAACTATTGATCTCCAGCTGCAACGATTAATCGACTAAATTGATTATTTTGATTGGAAAAAGGCTTTTTTATCACACCTTCTCAGAAATCTCACTATGATAACCTGGGTGTGGTGCTTTAGTTCTTGTCTTGCGCTGTTATTTTGGTGGCACTTCCTGTTTTGTTGGTGTTTTCCTATAGCAGTTTCATGTCTTCCCCGCACCTACTTTGTGTTAGCAAGAAAGGCTATTTACGTTGTTGCTATCCTTCTTTGCGGGGACATTATTGATTATCATGTACGGATGTACTTTGTGGACGCCGTAAGTTTTTGCTGTCGTCCAGCATTCTGTTTCTGTTTACTTTGTAGCCAGTTTAGTTTTACCTTGCCTTTTCCTTTCCCTTTTGTTCATTTTTTGGTTTCAAAAGGCTTAGTGGCCACATGCGTGGACAGCACCTTTTAGCTCTTATTTTCAAAATTGTGTACACTACTGAATTGGGGTCTTATGGCCACTTATGTGGACACTTATACTGCCATCTGGTGGTGTCAGAAGAGTATAACATACAATCGAATTTGGAAAAAAAAGTGTAAAAATAAGAATTAGCATGTCAACATGAAGTACACAAACGTGTACTTATGGACTAAGCACATCATATCAAAAGATGATTCTTAGTTTTTATTCTAATTAGGGTCCAATAAGCCCAAATAGCAAAGAGAAATAAAAAAAGCATGTAAACAAACAGCTTGGATCTTAAGAGGTTAAAAAAACCGGAGGCACACCACCAGCAGAAAACGTTTAAAAATGAAACTCCACCAGATCGTCGTGCCTTATTCTGAGTTTGTTGGTGTTTTCCTGTGTGGTGCTTTAGTTCTTGTCTTGCGCTGTTATTTTGGTGGGGCTTCCTGTTTTGTTGGTGTTTTCCTGTAGCAGTTTCATGTCTTCCTTTGAGCGCTATTCCCCGCACCTGCTTTGTGTTAGCAAGAAAGGCTATTTAAGTTGTTGCTATCCTTCTTTGCGGGGACATTATTGATTTTCATGTACGGATGTACTTTGTGGACGTCGTAAGTTTTTGCTGTAGTCCAGCATTCTGTTTCTGTTTACTTTGTAGCCAGTTTAGTTTTACTGTCGTTTTGCATAGCCATCCCTATGCTTCATTGCCTTTTCCTTTCCCTTTTGTTCATTTTTTGGTTTAAAAAGGCTTAGTGGCCACATGCGTGGACAGCACCTTTTAGCTCTTATTTCCAAAATTGTGTACACTACTGAATCGGGGTCTAATGGCCGCTTATGTTGACACTTATACTTTTTTACGGACATGTACCTAAAGACCGACGTTCCCTCAAAGGTGCGCGCCTGCGCAATTGTGCACTGCTCACGCGTCCCCTGCGCACAGCAAATTAATGCCGTGCAGAAAATCAAAAATCCCATCTGAACTTTAAACAAAATAAACACATTACAATTTATTCTGTATGATTTTGCAATGCAACTCTGTGAGTGACAGGTGACAACAAGAGTGGCCCCGATGAATAAAACCATCTTTGTCAACACAGTTCAATTATCGTCTGTCGAAACACTTTACGGACAGGAATTCCATCAATCACTTTATTGAGCAAAACTGTTTGTAACCACACCAAAAACATGAGTAAAAAAACCCGTTATCTATAAAAACTGGTAATTTTCTGCCATACAAACCAGGCTTAAAGGCCTACTGAAAGCCACTACTAGCGACCACGCAGTCTGATAGTTTATATATCAATGATGAAATCTTAACATTGCAACACATGCCAATGCGGCCTTACGGACTTATAAAGTGCAATTTTAAATTTCCCGCTAAACTTCCAGGTTGAAAACGTCTATGTATGATGACGTATGCGCGTGACGTCACTAGTTAAACGGAAGTATTGGTACACCTTTGAATACAATACAAAAAAGCTCTGTTTTCATCGCAAAATTCCACAGTATTCTGGACATCTGTGTTGGTGAATCTTTTGCAATTTGTTTAATGAACAATGAAGACTGCAAAGAAGAAAGCTGTAGGTGGGATCGGTGTATTAGCGGCTGGCTGCAGCAAAACAACCAGGAGGACTTTGACTTGGATAGCAGACGCGCTATCCGACGCTAGCCGCCGACCGCATCGATGATCGTGGTGAAGTCCTTCGTCGCTCCGTCGATCGCTGGAACGCAGGTGAGCACGGGTGTTGATGAGCAGATGAGGGCTGGCTGGCGTAGGTGGAGCGCTAATGTTTTTAGCATAGCTCTGTGAGGTCCCGTTGCTAAGTTAGCTTCAATGGCGTCGTTAGCAACAGCATTGTTAAGCTTCGCCAGGCTGGAAAGCATTAACCGTGTACCGTAATTTCCGGACTATAAGCCGCTACTTTTCCCCCTCGTTCTGGTCCCTGCGGCTTATACAAGGGTGCGGCTTATATACGGCCTGTTCTTCTCCGAAACCGACGACGAGGATTTGGGTGGTTTTAGTACGCAGGAGGAAGACGATGACACAATGATTAAAGACTGACTTTTCATATACCGGTAGGCTGGTTATTTTGATAACGTACAGGCGAGCACTTTGTATTACTTTGCACCGTTGTATTATTTGTACTCTGCACGAATGCTGTTCGCCATGTCAAAGATGTGAAAGTTTGATTGAATGATTGAAAGATTTATTGTTAATAAATGGGACGCTTTGCGTTCCCAAACAGTCATCTCTGTCCCGACAATCCCCTCCGTGGTAGCAGGAACCCCCATATACTACGCTAATTACACATCAAAACCCTGCGGCTTATAGTCGGGTGCGGCTTATTTATGGAGCAATCTGTATTTTCCCCTAAATTTAGCTGGTGCGGCTTATAGTCCAGAAATTACGGTAGTTACAGGTCCATGGTTTAATAGTATTGTTGATTTTCAGTCAGGGGTTTATTTCTTTTGTTTCTATCTGCAGTTAAGCCCGATGCTATCACGTTAGCTCCGTTGCTAAAGTGCTTCGCTGATGTATTGTCGTGGAGATAAAAGTCTCTGTGAATGTCCATTTCGCGTTCTCGACTCTCATTTTCAAGAGGATATAGTATCCCAGGTGGTTTAAAATACAAATCCGTGATCCACAATAGAAAAAGGAGAGAGTGTGGAATCCAATGAGCCAGCTTGTACCTAAGTTACGGTCAGAGCGAAAAAAGATGCGGCCTGCACTGCACTCTAGTCCTTCACTCTCACGTTCCCCATCCACGAATCTTTCATCCTGGCTCAAATTAATGAGGTAATCGTCGCTTTCTCGGTCCGAATCTCTCTCGCTGCTGGTGTAAACAATGGATGAAATGTGAGTAGCCTTTCAACCTGTGACGTCACGCTACTTCCGGTACAGGCAAGGCTTTTTTTTATCAGCGACCAAAAGTTGCCAACTTTATCGTCAATGTTCTCTACTAAATCCTTTCAGCAAAAATATGGCAATATCGGGAAATGATCAAGTATGACACATAGAATGGATCTGCTATCCCCGTTTGAATAAAAAAAAATGTCATTTCAGTAGGCCTTTAAATTAAAAACAATAAAACTGCACGATCTTGTTGACCTCAGCACTGCTACTGTGACGTACAAAGCTCATGTCTACAGGAGAGGTTCAAACCTAGGGAGAGTCCCTATGACCTCAGAGGTTCAGCTGTCTTTCAGAAAGCACACAAACACACACACACACACACACACACACACACACACACACACACACACACACACACACACACACACACACACACACACACACACACACACACACACACACACACACACACACACACACACACACACACGCACGCACACACACACACGCACGCACACACAGGTACCCCTCTGCTTCCGATTTCCAGGATTGCTGTATGCCTCCCAAAGCAAACAAGTTTGTAATCACACTCCGACAGCACACACCCGACAGCCAAGGAGGTTGGACCTCATGCTCCGCTGAAAGGCACATTACAGTTAGTCAGAGGCCGCCAGGGGCCCCACCACCGAGGCCCAGAGAAGGGAATTTACCGGTAGCCAAAAACAACAGTAAAACAGATGACTGTAGAAGACCACACGGTGCATGTTCCTTTTTTTTATATATTTTTTTAAACCCTCCCTTGAAATTGCCAGAATGCAGGGCTCTGTGTCCGAGCAAATTACCGCCTACCGCTTGACAAACACGGCATGATTAATGGTGCTTTTGCCCAGTAAAATCTGGACTGAGCACACTGTCTTTTTCAGTGGACCGTGTCAGCTGACTGCTTTCACCATGTGTTGAGCTGAGAGCCTAATAACTGGACTCTGTAGTACACCACTCCACATACAGTTCTTGTCCAAGTCCTGTAGCACTGCTTCCAGGCGCTCATATATGACACTGGTAGAAACATGAAAGCTAGGGATTACTGAACAAACATTAAAAGACACTCAATCATCTGGAGATACTAAAAGATATTTTATGAAAAGTCTAATATTGCTATTTGATAGAGGTTCTAGTTTCCCAATTTCAACTTCTCTGCGTGACCCAGACCGTTTTTTTCATTAAAAAATCCGGAGGCACACCACCAGCAGAAAACGTTAAAAAATGAAACTCCACCAGGTCGTCGTGCCTTATTCTGAGTTTGTTGGTGTTTTCCTGTGTGTACTGCGTTAGTTCTTGCCTTGCGCTGTTATTTTGGTAGTTTTTGCTGTCGTCCAGGATTCTGTTTCTGTTTACTTTGTAGCCAGTTCAGTTTTACTTTCGTTTTTGGTTCAAGCATTACATAGCTCTTTTTACCTGCACACTGCCTCCCGCTGTGGTCTGCATATTGGGATCACAACAAACCATCCTGGTCTCAACCAACACAGTGGTTGAAAAACACTGGTTTAAGGGGTTAGTGTAGACCAGTGTTTTTCAACCTTTTTTGAGGCAAGGCACATTTTTTTTCATTAAAAAATCCGAAGGCACATCACCAGCAGAAAACGTTAAAAAATGAAACTCCACCAGGTCGTCGTGCATTATTTTGAGTTTGTTGGTGTTTTCCTGTGTGTAGTGCTTTAGTTCCTGTCTTGCGCTGTTATTTTGGTGGCCCTTCCTGTTTTGTTGGTGTTTTCCTGTAGCAGTTTCATGTCTTCCTTTGAGCGCTATTCCCCGCACTTGCTTTGTGTTAGTGTTTTCTTTATTACCTCTTGTGTAATTTATTTTTACCCCATATTTGTTCCCACTACCGCACCGTAAGTCGGAGTCCTTAATCTCGTTATATGCAAATATAATGACAATAAAGTCCATTATATTATATTCTATTCTATTAGCAAGCAAGGCTATTTACGTTGTTGCTATCTTTCTTTGTGTGGACATTGTTGATTGTCATGTCATGTAGGGATGTACTTTGTGGACGGCTTAAGTTTTTGCTGTCGTCCAGCATTCTGTTTCTGTTTACTTTGTAGCCAGTTCAGTTTTACTCTCGTTTTGCATAGCCATTGCCTTTTCTTTCCCTTTTGTTCATTTTTGGTTTAAGCATTACATACCTTTTTTACCTGCACTCTGCCTCCCGCTGTGGTCTGCATATTGGGATCACAACAAACCATCCTGGTCTCAACCAACACGGTGGTTGAACAACACTGGTTTAAGGGGTTATCCGGCTTAGTGTAGACCAGTGTTTTTCAACCTTTTTTGAGGCAAGGCACATTATTAAAAAATTTGAAGGTACATCACCAGCAGAAAACATAATATTGAATCAAAATCAATGTTATTATGAATTATTGACCTATCCAAGGTTCCCATTACTTTACATCAAATATTCCACTAAGAAAAATATTTTTGGTGGAATATTTTGCAAATTTGGTAAATAAATAACCCAAAAATGTATATTTTGTTGATTTCTTACTGTACCGAGAATGAACCAAACCGTGACCTCTAAACCGAGGTACGTACCGAACCTAAACTACCCCTAGTAGTACATGGTTACCCTGCCGAGCTCTACGCAGCACAGACACTAAGGCAGGGGTGTCCAAACTTTTTCCACTGAGGGCCGCACACTGAAAAATCAAAGCAAGCGGGGGCCATTTTTATATTTTAAAAACCGATACAATATATGTATAAAAAATATACATTAAGGCCTCCACTCAGGCTTGATCCCGGGGGCCCCAAAGGGTTTTGGTCCAAAAAATATTTAAAATGTGTCATTATTCAGTATTATTATCTCTAGATCAACATTAGGTCTATCTGTCAATATAACGTTTTTAAAGATTTAAGTCGTATGCTCTTTTTGTCAAAGAAAACCCTTTTTTTAATGGAAAAAACACAAAATATGCAATATTTTCCCCCAATAAAATTTTTCAGAGGAATATTTCAGATTATATAATAATTGGAGCCTTAAAAAGGTCAATAACTCATAACACCATTGATTTTAATTCATTATTATTTTTTGAGCAATGACACTTAAAAACAGTTATTGGGGAACCAAAAGGGTCCTACTCATTAAAGTGTTAAAAAATAAATTATACATTTTTTTTTTTACTGTTTACATTTAACACAATAATTTCGAGATCAACTTCAGATCTATCCGTCAATTACACACTAACGTTCAAAAGTTTGGGGTCACCCAAACAATTTTGTGGAATAGCTTTCATTTCTAAGAACAAGAATAGACTGTCGAGTTTCAGATGAAAGTTCTCTTTTTCTGGCCATTTTGACCCCACAAATGTGATGCTCCAGAAACTCAATCTGCTCAAAGGAAGGTCAGTTTTGTAGCTTCTGTAAGGAGCTAAACTGTTTTCAGATGTGTGAACATGATTGCACAAGGGTTTTCTCATCATCAATTAGCCTTCTGAGCCAATGAGCAAACACATTGTACCATTAGAACACTGGAGTGATAGTTGCTGGAAATGGGCCTCTATACACCTATGTAGATATTGCACCAAAAAGCAGACATTTGCAGCTAGAATAGTCATTTAGCACATTAGCAATGTATAGAGTGTATTTCTTTCAAGTTAAGACTAGTTTAAAGTTATCTTCATTGAAAAGTACAGTGCTTTTCCTTCAAAAATAAGGACATTTCAATGTGACCCCAAACTTTTGAACGGTAGTGTACGTCGTATTGTTGTTTATGGTTTTTGTTTGTTCGTTTTAGGCCCTTCTTTAAATAAAAAATAAAAAAGCTACATTTTTTATATGGCAAACACAAAATATGCAACATTTTCCCCCCAAAAATATCTCAAGGTGGAATATTTAATGTGACGTAATTGGGTCAATAATTCATAATAACATTGATTTTGATTCATTATTATTTTTTAAAGGAAGAAACAGCCTGCATGGCAGCTTTGTGTTGTTAGAGTCAACATTGCAACATTTTCTTGTTACATTTCACCTGTTTGCTCTTTCATACCACTTTTTATGTTTTTAGTTTTTTTAAACGTATTTTAAAACTCCCCTGCACTAAGGAATGGCATATTATTTGCAGATTATAATTATTGATTTGCAAAAAAATGTTTTGGGACCAATTAGGTGAAGTTGCATCATTCACCAGGACAATATCTCAGTGGTTGAAAAACCCTGTTCTGATGTATAAATATTTCTATCGGTCACAGAATCTGAAGCCTTTTCACATCCTTTCTGTTCAAGGCAATGTTTTCTCATCTCCCACGGCGTGAATAGTTTCCCAACATGCTCACATCCATCACAAGAATGCTCATCCCGGCCGACGCCTGTCCCTGTGCCAGTGATTGAACATCATCCAAGCCTTGTGTTTGGCCACAATCGCTTACCATCTGGCAACACAAATGAGTATTAGAGCGTCATCTGCAAACAACGTTGGCTCTGTACCACTTAACACAGATGATCTTCAAACTGCACACAACAGGAAACGAGAAATCTTAAAACAAATGCGGGGAGGAGGACGAAAAAAAAACCAAACCGTCTCTGGCAGAGTGGGTTGAACAAAGGATTAAAAGCAAGAAAAAGCCAGAAGTGAGCACGAGTGACACGCTTTTCCATTTCAGGCCTGACAGCAGTGATAAGACACTGGTCATGTATTCTTCCCAGTAAACAATCCAAATGCTTTCTATGCTGCAGCTGGCTGAGCCTCCACTAAGAAGGAGGAGGATTAAGATTAGACAGATGATGTGACGAGAGCTACAGCTATCCTTTCTGAATGTCTTCCTTTATCGCCACAAATCCAAAAAAAGAAGGATCATACGTAGATGGAACTTCCGTGTTGACAGGACGTCAGTCACAATAGTCGATCTGCAAGCTCACACTGGATGGATACGGTCGTGGTCAAAATTTTACATACACTTGTAAAGAACATCATGTCATGGCTGTCTGGAGTTTCCAATCATTTCTACAACTCTTATTTGTTTGTGATAGAGTGATTGGAGCACATACACTACCGTTCAAAAGTTTGGGGTCACCCAAACAATTGTGTGGAATAGCCTTCATTTCTAAGAACACGAATGGACTGTCGAGTTTCAGATGAAAGTTCTCTTTTTCTGGCCATTTTGACCCCACAAATGTGATGCTCCAGAAACTCAATCTGCTCAAAGGAAGGTCAGTTTTGTAGCTTCTGTAACGAGCTAAAGTGTTTTCAGATGTGTGAACATGATTGCACAAGGGTTTTCTAATCATCAATTAGGCTTCTGAGCCAATGAGCAAACACATTGTACCATTAGAACAGTGTTTTTCAACCACTGTGCCACGGCACTAGTGTGCCGTGAGATACAGTCTGGTGTGCCGTGGGAGATGATCTAATTTCACCTATTTGGGGTGTAACATTTTTTTGCAAACCAGTAATTATAGTCTGCAAATGATGTGTTGTTGTTGAGTGTCGCAGAGTAACCGTGTAATAATCGTGATCACAATTTTTCAGACGACAGCGGGAGGCAGTGTGCAGGTAAAAAGGTGTCTAATGCTTAAACTGAAAAATAAACAAAAGGTGAGTGCCCCTAAAAAAAAAAGAAGCATTGAAGCTTAGGGAAAGGCCTACAGAAAGCCACTACTAGCGACCACGCAGTCTGATAGTTTATATATCAATGATGAAATCTTAACATTGCAACACATGCCAATACGGCCGGGTTAACTTATAAAGTGACATTTTAAATCTCCCGGGAAATATCCGGCTGAAACGTCGCGGTATGATGACGTATGCGCGTGACGAAGTTAGCGTAACGGAAGTTATGGTACCCCGTAGAATCCTATACAAAAAGCTCTGTTTTCATTTCATAATTCCACAGTATTCTGGACATCTTTTGCAATTTGTTTAATGAACAATGAAGGCTGCAAAGAAGAAAGTTGTAGGTGGGATCGGTGTATTAGCGGCGGACTACAGCAACACAACCAGGAGGACTGAGAGATGGATAGCAGACGCGCTAGCCGCCGAACTCTCCTTAACTTCCTCCGTCGCACCGTCGATCGCTGGAACGCAGGTGAGCACGGGTGTTGATGAGCAGATGAGGGCTGGCTGGCGTAGGTGGAGAGCTAATGTTTTTAGCATAGCTCTGTGAGGTCCGGTTTGCTAAGTTAGCTTCAATGGCGTCGTTAGCAACAGCATTGTTAACCTTCGCCAGGCTGGAAAGCATTAACCGTGTAGTTACATGTCCGTGGTTTAATAGTATTGTTGATCTTCTGTCTATCCTTCCAGTCAGGGGTTTATTTCTTTTGTTTCTATATGCAGTTAAGCACGATGCTATCACGTTAGCTCGTAGCTAAAGTGTTTCGCCGATGTATTGTCGTGGAGATAAAAGTCACTGTGGATGTCCATTTCGCGTTCTCGACTCTCATTTTCAAGAGGATATAGTATCCCAGGTGGTTTAAAATACAAATCCGTGATCCACAATAGAAAAAGGAGAAAGTGTGGAATCCAATGAGCCAGCTTGTACCTAAGTTACGGTCAGAGCGAAAAAAGATATGTCTTGCACTGCATTCTAGTCCTTCACTCTAACGTTCCTCATCCACAAATCTTTCACCCTCGCTAAAATTAATGGGGTAATCGTCGCTTTCTCGGTCCGAATCTCTCTCGCTCCATTGTAAACAACGGGGAATTGTGAGAAGTCCTTCCTCCGGTGACGTCACGCTACTTCCGGTACAGGCAAGGCTTTTTTTTTAATCAGCGAGCAACAGTTGCAAACTTTATCGTCGATGTTCTCTACTAAATCCTTTCAGCAAAAATATGGTAATATCGCGAAATGATCAAGTATGACACATAGAATGGATCTGCTATCCCCGTTTAAATAAAACGTTTTAATTTCGGTAGGCCTTTAAACATTGTTCATTCGAGAAGCTATGAAATATTGACAACCAAATCAATGAAAGTGGTGCCTCCATATTTGATGTGAATACCACTTTGAAGGCATTTATAAACTACAACATGAGAGACAAAAATAGTAGCCATTACTGTCGTGATATTTTGTCCCAGCCCTCGTCGTAATTTGTCTTTATCTGCTCTGGTATGCAACATTCTCACTTTGTGTTTATTTGCTTGAGTTTACACCCTGCCTGCCTGTTGGCGTTATATTTAATAACAATATTAGCACAGGTTGTAAATGTGGCTTTGGGGATAAAAATACTTCATTCCCCAAAGCCGAGGATGCTGTTCACAACCTCTGTTAGTTATCCTAAAACCCCTTCATGCCTCTGGTGATTGTGTAATTGCTCCCTCTCCACAGCTAAAACTGGATCCATTTTCAGTCGATAAAGACCAGAACCACACAACGGAGCGAGAATAATGGAGCGCTCTTTGTGACTTCCCTCCCGTCACAATAGCTGATCACTGTCCACAGGCTCAGTGAGATGGATGACATGTACTGATAGGACTAACTGACAGGTGTCAAGTGTCCTGACGTGTAATGACTAGGAGACACTAAAACTAGATTGACCTGGCAGAGGTCGTGGCTTAACCCGCTGTGACCCACAACTCTAAGCAGGGCTACGTTAATATTTCATGCTTCAAGGGATTTGTACACACATTAATACAAACATTACAAACAACACATATCAGCAATATACTTGACAAACAGCATCAATTGTAAGCATTAAAATTCTAGTCAGTCTTTGAAAATAGGCAAAAAATACTGGTTTTGGTGTCTCTAACCTTTTGCCAGTCAAGCAATCCCAATTGACACTATTTATGTGTAAATTGGATTACACATAATGATTATGTATAATCTATGATCTATAAATAAAAGATTTCCGCAATGCATTCTTCCTGGGACGAGGGAAGAAGAGATAATTGTTGAAGTAGAACACACAATTCCCAAACAGGCTGAATATTTAGAATTTGGAACAGTTTGAATAAGATGAAAAATGTGGGTGTTGTGGAACTTTGAAGAATGTCCCATTGGTTTCAATGGGAATCTCCAAAAAATTTGGGAATTTCGGGAAAAGCGAGAATTTTTTTGGAAAATGGTAAAACACTTGAATTGTCTGAATGAGTTGAAATGGTTGGTGTTGGAATTTTCAAGTCGGTTAAGAAACGTTTAAGTAGTAATATGTCGAATTGAGAAATGGTACTACGGAATTTCGGGAAAACAGGGAATTTTTCCAGTTCAAAAAAACAACTTCATTTTTTGTCCTAATTAAGAGGAATGTTTTGACGGGGGAACGGTTGAAATGGGTTGAAAAATGTGGAAGGAGTAGTCGCCAGAAAAAAGAGTGGAAATAGGGCTTTGGAAAACAAGAAATTCTGGAAAATCCAGGAATTTTTTTGAAGTTGGAAAAAAGGAAATTTAAATTTTCGGGATGGTGGAATGTGTTGAAGGTGGAATAGTTTGAATCGGTTGAAAAATGTGGAAAGGGTGGAAGTTTGCAAAATGGACAATTCATTTTGAATGGGAAAAATGTCCTGGAAAACCTGGAATAAATAGTGGATTTATTAGGCAAAAAATACTGGTTTTTGTGTCTCTAACATTTTGCCAGTCAAGCAATCCCAATTTACACTATTTATGTGTAAATTGGATTACACATAAATGATTATGTGTAATCCATGATCTATAAATAAAAGATTTCCACAATGCATTCTTCCTGGGACGAAGGAAGAAGAGATAATTGTTGAAGTAGAGCACACAATTCCCAAACAGGCTGAATATTTTGAAGTTGGAACAATTTGAATAAGATGAAAAATGTGGGTGTTGTGGATCTTTGAAGAATGTCCCATTGATTTCAATGGGAATCTCCAAAACATTTGGGAATTTCGGGAAAAGCGAAAAAAATTTTTGGAAAATGGTAAAAAACTTGAATTGTCTGAATGAGTTGAAATGGTTGGTTTTGAAATTTTTAAAATCGGTTGAGAAACGTTGAAGTAGTAACATGTCGAATTGAGAAATGGTACTACGGAATTTTGGAACAAACAACTTCATTTTTTGTCCTAATTAAGAGGAATGTTTTGACGGTGGAACGGTTGAAATGGGTTGAAAAATGTGGAAGGAGTAGTCGCCAGGAAAAAAGAGTGGAAATAGGGCTTTGGAAAACAAGAAATTCTGGAAAATCCTGGAATTTTTTTGAACTTGGAAAAAAAGGTAGTTTAAATTTTCAGGATGGTGGAATGTGTTGAAGGTGGAATAGTTAGAATCGGTTGAAAAATGTGGAAAGGGTGGAAGTTTGCAAAATGGACAATTAATTTTGAATGGGAAAAATGTCCTGGAAAACCTGGAATAAATAGTGGATTTATAAGGCAAAATAGAGAAAAAATACTGGTTTTGGTGTCTCTAACCTTTTGCCGGTCAAGCAATCCCAATTGACACTATTTATGTGTAAATTGGATTACACATAAATGATTATGTGTAATCTATGATCTATAAATAAAATATTTCCGCAATGCATTCTTCCTGGGACGAGGGAAGAAGAGATCATTGTTGAAGTAGAGCACACAATTCCCAAACAGGCTGAATATTTAGAATTTGGAACAGTTTGAATAAGATGAAAAATGTGGGTGTTGTGGAACTTTGAAGAATGTCCCATTGGTTTCAATGGGAATCTCCAAAAAATTTGGGAATTTCGGGAAAAGCGAGAATTTTTTTGGAAAATGGTAAAACACTTGAATTGTCTGAATGAGTTGAAATGGTTGGTGTTGGAATTTTCAAGTCGGTTAAGAAACGTTTAAGTAGTAATATGTCGAATTGAGAAATGGTACTACGGAATTTCGGGAAAACAGGGAATTTTTCCAGTTCAAAAAAACAACTTCATTTTTTGTCCTAATTAAGAGGAATGTTTTGACGGGGGAACGGTTGAAATGGGTTGAAAAATGTGGAAGGAGTAGTCGCCAGAAAAAAGAGTGGAAATAGGGCTTTGGAAAACAAGAAATTCTGGAAAATCCAGGAATTTTTTTGAAGTTGGAAAAAAGGTAGTTTAAATTTTCGGGATGGTGGAATGTGTTGAAGGTGGAATAGTTTGAATCGGTTGAAAAATGTGGAAAGGGTGGAAGTTTGCAAAATGGACAATTCATTTTGAATGGGAAAAATGTCCCGGAAAACCTGGAATAAATAGTGGATTTATTAGGCAAAATAGGCAAAAAATACTGGTTTTTGTGTCTCTAACCTTTTGCCAGTCAAGCAATCCCAATTTACACTATTTGTGTGTAAATTGGATTACACATAAATGATTATGTGTAATCTATGATCTATAAATAAATGATTTCCGCAACGCATTCTTCCTGGGACGAGGGAAGAAGAGATAATTGTTGAAGTAGAGCACACAATTCCCAAACAGGCTGAATATTTTGAAGTTGGAACAGTTTGAATAAGATGAAAAATGTGGGTGTTGTGGATCTTTGAAGAATGTCCCATTGATTTCAATGGGAATCTCCCAAAAATTTGGGAATTTCGGGAAAAGCGAGAATTTTTTTGGAAAATGGTAAAAAACTTGAATTGTCTGAATGAGTTGAAATGGTTGGTGTTGGAATTTTTCAAATCGGTTGAGAAACGTTGAAGTAGTAACATGTCGAATTGAGAAATGGTACTACGGAATTTTGGGAAAACCTGGAATTTTTCCAGTTCAAAAAACAACTTCATTTTTTTGTCCTAATTAAGAGGAATGTTTTGACGGTGGAATGGTTGAAATGGGTTGAAAAATGTGGAAGGAGTAGTCGCCAGAAAAAAGAGTGGAAATAGGGCTTTGGAAAACAAGAAATTCTGGAAAATCCAGGAATTTTTTTGAAGTTGGAAAAAAGGAAGTTTAAATTTTCGGGATGGTGGAATGTGTTGAAGGTGGAATAGTTTGAATCGGTTGAAAAATGTGGAAAGGGTGGAAGTTTGCAAAATGGACAATTCATTTTGAATGGGAAAAATGTCCTGGAAAATCTAGAATAAATAGTGGATTTATTAGGCAAAATAGGCAAAAAATACTGGTTTTGGTGTCTCTAACCTTTTGCCAGTCAAGCAATCCCAATTTACACTATTTATGTGTAAATTGGATTACACATAAATGATTATGTGTAATCTATGATCTATAAATAAAAGATTTCCGCAATGCATTCTTCCTGGGACGAAGGAAGAAGAGATAATTGTTGAAGTAGAACACACAATTCCCAAACAGGCTGAATATTTTGAAGTTGGAACAGTTTGAATAAGATGAAAAATGTGGGTGTTGTGGATCTTTGAAGAATGTCCCATTGGTTTCAATGGGAATCTCCAAAACATTTGGGAATTTCGGGAAAAGCGAGAATTTTTTTGGAAAATGGTAACAAACTTGAATTGTCTGAATGAGTTGAAATGGTTGGTGTTGGAATTTTTCAAATCGGTTGAGAAACGTTGAAGTAGTAACATGTCGAATCGAGAAATGGTACTACGGAATTTCGGCAAAACAGGGAATTTTTCCAGTTCAAAAAAACAACTTCATTTTTTGTCCTAATTAAGAGGAATGTTTTGACGGTGGAACGGTTGAAATGGGTTGAAAAATGTGGAAGGAGTAGTCGCCAGAAAAAAGAGTGGAAATAGGGATTTGGAAAACCAGGAGTTCTGGGAAATCCTGGAATTTTTTTTAACTTGGAAAAAATGGTAGTTTAAATTTTCAGGATGGTGGAATGTGTTGAAGGTGGAATGGTTTGAATCCGTTGAAAAATGTGGAAAGGGTGGAAGTTTGCAAAATGGACAATTCATTTTGAATGGGAAAAATGTCCTGGAAAACCTGGAATAAATAGTGGATTTATTAGGCAAAAAATACTGGTTTTTGTGTCTCTAACATTTTGCCAGTCAAGCAATCCCAATTGACACTATTTATGTGTAAATTGGATTACACATAAATGATTATGTGTAATCTATGATCTATAAATAAAATATTTCCGCAATGCATTCTTCCTGGGACGAGGGAAGAAGAGATAATTGTTGAAGTAGAGCACACAATTCCCAAACAGGCTGAATATTTTGAAATTGGAACAGTTTGAATAAGATGAAAAATGTGGGTGTTGTGGAACTTTGAAGAATGTCCCATTGGTTTCAATGGGAATCTCCAAAATATTTGGGATTTTCGGGAAAAGCGAGAATTTTTTTGGGAAAATGGTAAAAAACTTGAATTGTCTGAATGAGTTGAAATGGTTGGTGTTGGAATTTTTCAAATCGGTTGAGAAACGTTGAAGTAGTAACATGTCAAATTGAGAAATGGTACTACAGAATTTCGGGAAAACGGGGAATTTTTCCAGTTAAAAAAACAACTTCATTTTTTTGTCCTAATTAAGAGGAATGTTTTGACGGTGGAACGGTTGAAAAGTGTTGAAAAATGTGGAAGGAGTAGTCGCCAGAAAAAAAGAGTGGAAATAGGGCTTTGGAAAACCAGGAATTCTGGGAAATCCTGGAATTTTTTTGAACTTGGAAAAAAGGTAGTTTAAATTTTCGGGATGGTGGAATGTGTTGAAGGTGGAATAGTTTGAATCGGTTGAAAAATGTGGAAAGGGTGGAAGTTTGCAAAATGGACAATTCATTTTGAATGGGAAAAATGTCCTGGAAAATCTAGAATAAATAGTGGATTTATTACTAGGCAAAAAATACTGGTTTTTGTGTCTCTAACCTTTTGCCAGTCAAGCAATCCCAATTGACACTATTTATGTGTAAATTGGATTACACATAAATGATTGTGTGTAATCTATGATCTATAAATAAAAGATTTCCACAACGCATTCTTCCTGGGACGAGGGAAGAAGAGATAATTGTTGAAGTAGAGCACACAATTCCCAAACAGGCTGAATATTTTGAAGTTGGAACAGTTTGAATAAGATGAAAAATGTGGGTGTTGTGGAACTTTGAAGAATGTAGCATTGATTTCAATGGGAATCTCCCAAAAAATTTGGGAATTTCGGGAAAAGCGAGAATTTTTTTGGAAAATGGTAAAAAACTTGAATTGTCTGAATGAGTTGAAATGGTTGGTGTTGGAATTTTCAAGTCGGTTAAGAAACGTTGAAGTAGTAACATGTCGAATTGAGAAATGGTACTACGGAATTTCGGGAAAACCGGGAATTTTTCCAGTTTAAAAAACAACTTCATTTTTTTGTCCTAATTAAGAGGAATGTTTTGACGGGGGAACGGTTGAAATGGGTTGAAAAATGTGGAAGGAGTAGTCGCCAGAAAAAAGAGTGGAAATAGGGCTTTGGAAAACAAGGAATTCTGGGAAATCCTAGAATTTTTTTGAACTCGGAAAAAAGGTAGTTTAAATTTTCGGGATGGTGGAATGTGTTGAAGGTGGAATAGTTTGAATCGGTTGAAAAATGTGGAAAGGGTGGAAGTTTGCAAAATGGACAATTCATTTTGAATGGGAAAAATGTCCCGGAAAACCTGGAATAAATAGTGCATTTATTAGGCAAAATAGGCAAAAAATACTGGTTTTGGTGTCTCTAACCTTTTGCCAGTCAAGCAATACCAATGTACACTATTTATGGGTAAATTGGATTACACATAAATGATTATGTGTAATCTATGATCTTTAAATAAAAGATTTCCACAATGCATTCTTCCTGGGACGAGGGAAGAAGAGATAATTGTTGAAGTAGAGCACACAATTCCCAAACAGGCTGAATATTTTGAAGTTGGAACAGTTTGAATAAGATGAAAAATGTGAATGTGGTGGAACTTTGAAGAATGTCCCATTGATTTCAATGGGAATCTCCAAAATATTTGGGAATTTCGGGAAAAGCGAGAATTTTTTTGAAAATGGTAAAAAACTTGAATTGTCTGAATGAGTTGAAATGGTTGGTGTTGGAATTTTTCAAATCGGTTGAGAAACGTTGAAGTAGTAACATGTCGAATTGAGAAATGATACTACGGAATTTCGGGAAAACCGGGAATTTTTCCAGTTCAAAAAACAACTTCATTTTTTGTCTTAATTAAGAGGAATGTTTTGACGGTGGAACGGTTGAAATGGGTTGAAAAATGTGGAAGGAGTAGTCGCCAGAAAAAAAGAGTGGAAATAGGGCTTTGGAAAACAAGGAATTCTGGGAAATCCTAGAATTTTTTTGAACTTGGAAAAAAGGTAGTTTAAATTTTCAGGATGGTGGAATGTGTTGAAGGTGGAATAGTTTGAATCGGTTGAAAAATGTGGAAAGGGTGGAAGTTTTCAAAATGGACAATTCATTTTGAATGGGAAAAATGTCCCGGAAAACCTGGAATAAATAGTGGATTTATTAGGCAAAATAGGCAAAAAATACTGGTTTTGGTGTCTCTAACCTTTTGCCAGTCAAGCAATACCAATTTACACTATTTATATTGAAAATGGATTACACCAATCCAAGGACTTTCACAGTGTGTAATTGTGTCCTTGTTTGGGACTTCTACCCTCTCATGCTCAAATGATGGGCAGTAGTGGGGCAAGCTGGGAATTGTGTAATTGCTTTCCCTGTCCCTGAAGCAGCCGTCTTACCTTAAATCAAAAAAGGCAATCTCAGTCAGTAATGGCTCAATTAATAATTAAACGTGTAGCTCATCTGCGCCAAGCCCGATATTTTATTTTAATCTCATTGACAGGGTAGGCTGGACAAAAGGCATTAGCACTACCAACGAACAGAGCATTAATAGCAGTCTCGGGTTTTTAAAAACATACCATCTGACTCATGCACGGGCGGTCACCGATACCTGTTGACAATAATAACCCGCAGATTATACAAAATTTAATTTAATTTTTTAGATTTTGTGGTGCTATAAAGAAAAGTCAAGTAATGGGCCAGCTTTGTCAGTACTAAGTATAAAAAAGAACCAGTTATCTGGAAACTAGTGAGAACTGATGTTTCATGCAAAGTACCGTATTTGCCGGACTATAATGGACCTGCTTTGTCAGTAGCTGCTCAGTACGAAGTATAAAAAAGAACCAGTTATCTGGAAACTAGTGAGAACTGAGGTTTTATGCAAAGTACCGTCTTTTCCGGACTATAATGGGCCTGCTTTGTCAGTAGCTGCTCAGTACTAAGTACAAAGAAGAACCAGTTATCTGGAAACTAGTGAGAACTGAGGTTTCATGCAAAGTACCGTATTTGCCGGACTATAATGGGCCTGCTTTGTCAGTAGCTGCTCAGTACGAAGTATAAAAAAGAACCAGTTATCTAGAAACTAGTGAGAACTGAGGTTTCATGCAAAGTACCGTATTTTCCGGACTATAATGGGCCTGCTTTGTCAGTAGCTGCTCAGTACGAAGTATACAAAAGAACCAGTTATCTGGAAACTAGTGAGAACTGAGGTTTCATACAAAGTACCGTATTTTACGGACTATAATGGGCCTGCTTTGTCAGTAGCTGCTCAGTACCAAGTATAAAAAAGAACCAGTTATCTGGAAACTAGTGAGAACTGAGGTTTCATGCAAAGTACCGTATTTTCCGGACTATAATGGGCCTGCTTTGTCAGTAGCTGCTCAGTACCAAGTATAAAAAAGAACCAGTTATCTGGAAACTAGTGAGAACTGAGGTTTCATGCAAAGTACCGTATTTGCCGGACTATAATGGGCCTGCTTTGTCAGTAGCTGCTCAGTACCAAGTATAAAAAAGAACCAGTTATCTGGAAACTAGTGAGAACTGAGGTTTCATGCAAAGTACCGTATTTGCCGGACTATAATGGGCCTGCTTTGTCAGTAGCTGCTCAGTACCAAGTATAAAAAAGAACCAGTTATCTGGAAACTAGTGCAAAGTACCGTATTTTCCGGACTATAAGGCGCACTTAAAATCCATTTTTTCCCTCAAAACTCGACAGTGCGCCTTATAACACGTTGTGCCTAATGTAAGGAATACGTTTGGTTGAGCTTACCCACCTCAAAGCAATTTTATTTGGTACATGGTGTAATGATAAGTGTGACCAGTAGATGGCAGTCACACATAAGAGATAAGTGTAGGCTGCACTATGATGGCAATATGTCTCAAGTAAATGCCACCAACATTTTAAATGTTCCATTGAAAATATAGAACATTACACACGGCGCTCAAAAATCTCAAAATGTTTCAGTACGACTTTGGTAAGCTATGAAGCCACACCGCTTGATGTGCTTCAACGTACGGGTGTTATTATGGTGTGTGTATAAGGTAAGACATATTATCTGGCGTTGTGTTTCGCAGTATTATTCAAAAGCAACTTTTCTTACTTTCTGGTACCTGCTGATATGTATTTGAGATCTGCATAAAAATTGCGCGCATCCGCCTTTGTAGTCCGTGCCCACACCAACGTTGATAAGCTTCTTTTTCTCTATCTTCTTGTTATGTGACATTCATCCTCCACTGTTGCCATTTCTAATATAAAGTAGTGTAAAGTTCTTACTTATATCTGTCAGTAAACTCGCCATGAAAGCGCTAAAACATACCGGTGTAGTGAGTTGACATTATTCACCCAAGGAACTTTAGTTATTAGAGAGTTCCGGTCGGACGGTTTTTCACGGGACACATTTCTGGTGATGTTGTTTCCGGATGAGGAGATTCTGCTCCGCTATTGTTTGAAGTAAAGTCCGAATGTCATTTTAAACATTTAACTCCATCTTTTGACACTTCTTCCACTCCCGTCCTTGCACGCTACACCGCTACAACAAAGATGACGGGGAGAAGATGCTGTCGAAGGTGAGCCACGTAAATAAAACGCTGCATCCTGAAGCGACTTGAAGATGATGTGTAAAACATCGTCTATGCAACATTTTGACCAAGAACCACCATTACATCAATCAATCAATCAATCAATCAATCAATGTTTATTTATATAGCCCTAAATCACAAGTGTCTCAAAGGGCTGTACAAGCCACAACGACATCCTCGGTACAGAGCCCACATACGGGCAAGGAAAACTCACCCCAGTGGGACGTCAATGTGAATTACTATGAGAAACCCTGGAGAGGACCGCATATGTGGGTAACCCCCCCCCCCCCCCCCCCCTCTAGGGGAGACCGAAAGCAGTGGATGTCGAGTGGGTCTGACATAATATTGTGAAAGTCCAACACATCAGCGAAAGTCCAGTCCATAGTGGGGCCAGCAGGAACCATCCCGAGCGGAGACGGGTCAGCAGCGTAGAGATGTCCCCACAAGGAAGTCTTTTAAAGATTAAAGTACCAATGATTGTCACACACACACTAGATGTGGTGAAATTCGTCCTCTGCATTTGACCCATCCCCTTGGGGAGCAGTGGGGAGCAGTGGGCAGCAGCGGCGCCGCGCCCGGGAATCATTTTGGTGATTTAACCCCCAACTCCAACCCTTGATGCTGAGTGCCAAGCAGGGAGGTAATGGGTCCCATTTTTATAGTCTTTGGTATGACTCGGCTGGGATTTGAACTCCAACCTACCGATCTCAGAGAAACAAATGATAATAATATGACTCCTTTAATGTGCCCCATAATCCGGTGCGTCTAACATATGAAAAAATATCAAAAATAGACCATTCGTCGGCAGTGCGCCTTATAATCCGGTGCGCCCTATGGTCCGGAAAATACGGACTTCATGGGTAACAGTCATTTATTCATATCCCTGAAGACTTTCTGCAATATTTGAAGAGTGTGTGTCGAATTAGCCAGAACACTGATGCCAATCTCAGTTCACCGCAAATGTGCTTCATAGGGTTTAAATCAAGCTCTTACACCAAATATATCCAACCATACCTTTTAATTGATGCACTACAACTTTTTTAGTCTTCGACAACCTACATAACAAGAGCTGGACCATGGGTCCTCCATCAATACCCAGCGTATCGCTTCTCCTGATTAACTAGTCCTTTTTCAGGAGGCCGCCTAAAGTTTGTCATGCAAATTGTGATAGGCTTGCTAATCCCGGCTGTGTCAAACCACTCTAGTGGTTTCGTTTTTTCCTGAACATGTCTGCCTCCCAGTAATCTTGCCTGCCAGACACTCTCTTCATCTATTTCTGCTCTATTCCAACTGAACGCAGGCACGAAAAACAGATTAGTCGGTCAAGGGTCAGACTCCATTCAGTCTTTAATAGATGAGAGGCCGCAGAAGGTGAAGCATGGCCACTGGGGTTAGTGATACATTACACTCACCTGGCCAGGCAAGGACTGCCCGTACGAATACAAACACAATCTCTCATCTACTTCAATATGCCTGAAATGCCCTCAATCCCCTTGCGCCTGACCTTGCTGCTCCCTTCCCACCACCCCCTCTCTCGTCTCTGGCATTCACAATCAAGCTGGTGAAAATGGCATTTAATTTTCCAAAAGCTTGTACTGCAGGAACATAACAGACTCGGGCCAAGGTAAGGGATGAGGAGGCGGGGGAGGTCATAACACTTTTATTGACATGCAGCAAACAGCGGCGGCGGAACAAAGGCCATTCAGCGCCTACTGAGAAAGCAGACCTGCAGACCGGGCGCTTGATTAGCGATTCGACACAGGGACTACGGACTGTGTGGCACATAATGAGAGCCTAGCTATGAGCCGATGGAGGAAGGAGGTATAGCTGAGTAGAAAGGGGCAGAGGCAGGATTCCACCATTAAGAATTGACAACCCACCATGGCAGAGTTGGATCTTTGAGCGAAAGGCTACATAGAATACGGAGAGCTCCTAAATTTCGAAGATCTCTCTCTCTCTCAGTCGTCCTCAGACGAGCTTCCATCGGAGTCTCCAATCATTCCGGTTCTCCATACACCCGGCCAGCTACGTAGAGCTTAAAGCTCCCGCTTCTTTCTTCAGGATGTCCACTTACATTAGCGCGGGACGTCCTTGCGATCGATGCCCGTGCGTTGGTTCCCATAGGACCAGCCTGCTGGCCGGGAGCTCCCGATGTCTGGGGCAGTGGCCGGGCAGCCTCATCCTCCTAGCTGTAACCTTCTTGCTGAGCCTCGGTAGTTGCCCGTACAGGTCCTTGTTGGTGATGTGGATGTTCTGGTCCACATTCAGAACCGCTCGTATCATTCTGGTGTAGCGCCCATCTAGGGACTTCTGCAGGGTGGGTGTCAGGGTCCAGCTTTCGCAGCCATATAGGAAGACAGACTCCACAGTGGCGTGGAATAGACTCAGCTTTATGTGTCGGGGGAGATTCGAGCACCATCTTGACATACCGAAGATACAGCATCCGTAATGTGTTTATATATAAACAGAGTATTAGCCATAAATCCACTTCCCAGCTAAATGCTTGATGAATCTTTGTTGCTTTGTTTATTTTGACGCCAATTAAACAAATGGGTCTGACACAACTGACAAGCAGGGGATCTAAAGTGAGTCCTTGAACACAGCAGTTAACCAGCATTCACCTTTCAAGCGGCCTCTGGAAAATGTCAGCAGGGAGTCAGATGTGCACGATGGCAGCTGTGTGTGTCTCCTTCGTCTTCTCCTCCTTTGTTCTACTCTTCTAATCCAGTATGTGTGGGCCGGTAAGTTTAATGGAAACAATTTATTAAGTCCGGCTTAAAATGCCATCTGCAGCTAAGCCCCCCAAAGCCGCTAAGCTCCTGGTTTCACCCCGGAGCTTGCTGTGTTCACGCTTACTGTAATGCTCTGTTTAAAATGAGCACAACGGGTCAAAATTAATCAGGATTACAAGGGCACAAATCCACTTCAGAAATAGGTTTTCTACCAATCTTTCTCCTCTGATCAGGTTTGACTGGAAGACTGTTTGCAGGTATTATAGTTAGTTGTTGCAACCTCAGGTATGTAGTTAGCAATAATTGCTTCGTCGCCCTCGTTCAGTGAATCGTCTGTGCATTAATGAACTAGATGAGGCCATTTCTGAAGGAATTGCGTGTGGATGCTCCAATGCTGAAGTTGAACCGAATACCTGGATTTTTTTTAGAATTGTTGAAGTACAGCAGACAATTCCCAAACAGGCTGAATATTTTGAAATTGGAACAGTTTGAATAAGATGAAAAATGTGGGTGTTGTGGAACTTTGAAGAATGTCCCATTGATTTCAATGGGAATCTACTCAAAATTTGGGAATTTCGGGGAAAAGCGAGACTTTTTTTGAAAATGGTAAAAAACTTGAATGGTTTGAATGAGTTGAAATGGTTGGTGTTGAAATTTTTCAAATCGGTTGAAAAACGTTGAAGTAGTAACATGTCAAATTGAGAAATGGTATTACGGAATTTCGGGAAAACCGGGAATTTTTCCAGTTCAAAAAACAACTTCATTTTTTGTCCTAATTAAGAGGAATATTTTGACGGTGGAACGGTTAAAATGCGTTGAAAGATGTGGAAGGAGTAGTCGGCAGAAAAAAGAGTGGAAATTGGGCTTTGGAAAACCAGGAATTCTGGAAAATCCTGGATTTTGGAAATGGAAAAGCCAGTGAGTCTCAGTTTGAAAACTTAATTAATTTTATCATTTTTCTTTTAATAAAAATCAAAAACGGGTCCCACAGACCCGAACACCACACAAGGCAGATCCCAAATTTCACATAAGTAGGTACCAATAGGTAAGAAAACTTGGTTTTGCGTGAACGGGGCCCCTTTAGGTTTCAGCTTCAAAGCTACAAAGCACACACAACATTCAACACGGTCAGAAAAAAAAAAATCCAAGCCACAGTCTTGTGAAATGTTTGGCCTGAAAGCTAACCCTTGTGTGGTGTTCGGGTCTGTGGGACCCGTTTAAATTTTTTTATTCAAAGAAAAATTATACAATTAATTAATTTTTCAAACTGAGACTCATTGACTTTGGCTCATTTTCTGTGAAGAACATATATCAGAATACATTTTTAATGACCACACACCATACACCCCCCCTACACATTTCTATTACATATAAGATGACCGGGTCCATTGGACCCGGGGCTAATAGAAATGTGGAAATTGATGTTCTGTGTACCACACAAACACACACAGCAGGCCTAGACAGGAGGAGGACAGAGTGTAGGTACACAGAACATCAGAGGGTCAAATGTGCGAGAAAATGAGAGCAGACAGTGTTGACAAACAATGTTGCAACCTTGTGTGGGAACCGCAGGTGCAGAAACACAAAAGAAGAATCCCTGTGGGATGCACAAACTGGCAGAGAAATTTTCCGTGCTTGATTGATTGATTGATTGAGACTTTTATTAGTAGGTTGCACAGTGAAGTACATATTCCGTACAATTGACCACTAAATGGTAACACCCGAATAAGTTTTTCAACTTGTTTAAGTCGGGGTTCACTTAAATTGATTCATGATACAGATATATACTATCATATATACTATCATCATAATACAGTCATCACATAAGATAATCCCATTTAATTATTTACATTATTTACAATCAGGGGTGTGGAGGGGCGGGGGGGATATGGACATCAAGTAGTGGACATAGAGAGAGAGAGAGAGAGAGAGAGAGAGAGAGAGAGAGAGAGAGAGAGAGAGAGAGAGAGAGAGAGAGAGAGAGATCAGAAGGCATAAGAAAAAGTATCTGCATTTGATTGTTTACATTTGATTATTAGCAATCCGGGGAGGGTGTTAGTTTAGGGTTGTAGCTGCCTGGAGGTGAACTTTTATTGCGGTTTTGAAGGAGGATAGAGATGCCCTTTCTTTTATACCTGTTGGGAGCGCATTCCACATTGATGTGGCATAGAAAGAGAATGAGTTAAGACCTTTGTTAGTTCGGAATCTGGGTTTAACGTGGTTAGTGGAGCTCCCCCTGGTGTTGTGGTTAATGTACTTCGGTATCAGGGAGGTGTAGCGGATTTTATAGACTAGGCTCAGTGCAAGTTGTTTAACTCTGTCCTCCACCTTGAGCCAGCCCACTTTAGAGAAGTGGGTAGGAGTGAGGTGGGATCTGGGGTGGAGGTCTAGAAGTAACCTGACTAGCTTGTTCTGAGATGTTTGGAGTTTAGATTGGAGGGTTTTGGAGGTGCTAGGGTACCAGGAGGTGCATGCGTAATCGAAACGTTCATGTTGTTGTTACTCAGCCAGCGATTGTGGGTCTGATGGACCCGTTGCATTTTGTGGCTTTTAATGCCTCACAATCAAACACTTTTATGTGAAAATACCGAACAGATGTTTATTGGGATAAGGTAAACATCTGTTCAGTATTTTAACATAAAAGTGTTTGATTGTGAGGCATTAAAAGCCACAAAATGCAAGGGGTCCATCAGACCCACAAACGCTGGCTGAGTAACAACAATATGAACATTACACAAGGGTTAAGTGTCTACTGTGTGAATGTGACTGTGTTGTTTTCTCACTCTCCAGTCATTGTTGACCTTCAATTCAATAAGAGCAGTTTTAGATGCTTTTACTTCAAAGTGCTATCTCCACGAAATCAATATTTAGCAGGAGGTTGAAGGCAGAAAATAAACCAAACCTTTGGCAGTTGCATAACACTTGCCCTCTGCTGCTCGGTCATAAACACCAACACAGCAGCACCCAGGAGAACTGGCTCTTGGGCAACAACACACTTTATTACAGATACTCTCAGCGTGTGTAATTAGTTTGCCTCTATAACAGGTTGTCAAAAGACGAGCATTGCAAAGATGACACAAAGTTAATATGAGAGACTGAGGGTGAGGATGTCTGGGTTTTCCCCAAAACCTGGTTCTGTGCGCGTAATTACAGTGTTTTACTGCCACTGATTACAATGTTGGTCTTGCCCCTCTTCTATTAAACCTGAACTGTCTCATTACCCTGACAGACCGTGGCCGTGTGTGCAATTTGGGTTTAACCTCAAGTGTTTGTGAACCCAAATAAAGTTCACGAGGAAGGACAATTCTGAGAAACAAGCGCGACGTGGTGAATCCCTGCCTACTGTAAGACAAACATCATCACATCATTAAATATGCATGCACGCCGTGATGTTTATGCGCGTCTGTCTTGAGTGTAAAGCCGCCAACAGCTTGACGGGCTTGGTGATCAGAGGGAAGCAGGCTTTTCATTGGTCCCACAGGACTGTGTGCAAGACCAGTAGTGGGACACATACGCTGGATTCTAAACCAGAGGAAAACAGCCTGTGGGCTGCTGTGTACAACACACACATCCGTAATACACATAGAGACAAAAAGACAAACAAACACAGCCCTTGAGTTATTTACCCCAAAAAACAACAACTTTTTTTCCCCTCATTGTCATCAAATCACTTCATCAAAACAGCAGATTACTTTCCTGTCTCCACTAATTGTAATCTGTCACTCTTCTTTAATAACCAAACAGGATCGTGTTCATCTAAAACACAATTAGGGGTTCCAGTGTTTCCCATAAACTGCCAAGATACCTGTGGCGGTGGGGGCGTGGTTATGGGCGTGGCCACCATGACATCATCGAGTAATTTGCATAATTTACTACAATGATTTGATTTTCTCTAAAAAGGCTCAAAAAATGTATACTTACTAATTAATAATAACAGTTTTGTTTTAAACGTCCATCCATCCATTCATTTTACAATATAATTACAACACTTTATGTACATATTTATATACAGATTTGAACAATAAGTTATTCACTGAAATATATTTATTAATTGTGGTTCTTACAAAAAACATATCTTATAAAATATAAAAGCTAAAATGTCTCAAAGCTCTGCCCCTTTAATTAGTGCATACTAAATAATTTAACTTTAGCCTACTACTACAACCATATTATTTACCAGCAACATAAAGTGAAACAGAGGCAGAGGTGTCCTGCCACAGTCAGTAGCAAATAAACATAAAACAGTAGTGGTGGTAGATAGACACAGAGCTTCATCAAACATCTGATCCACTGAACAAAGAGCTCCAAAAATCTTGAACTTTAGACTGCCATCAGTTTTACTCCCTACACTTAACCATGTGTTTCCTACTGCCTGCAGACTTTGCACCCTTTGTTGTATACACATGTTGTGTTTCTAATATAAATACATTTAATAAAGTCAAATACAAATAAGGCAACAAGAGAAGTATCCTACACTTCTCTTTTGTAAAGTAAATCTGAACAGCCTATATGGGCATCTACATCAACTATATGATTTGCCTGAGAAGCTGGAGAGGACAAAAAATAAAAAAAATAATAAATATATATATATATATTTTTTTTAATTTTTAATTTAAATTTAAATTTTTTATTTTTATTTGTGGCGGACGTAATTCTTTCGTGGCGGGCCGCCACAAATAAATGAATGTGTGGGAAACCCTGGGTTCTCTAGTTGGATTGTTCAGTTCGGTTCAGTTTATTTGGACATGCATACGATACTAGGGGTGTAACGGTACGTGTATTTGTATCGAACCGTTACGGTACGGGGGTTCCGGTTCGAGGGTTCCGGTTCGGGGGTTCCGGTTCGGTTCGGAGGTGTACCGAACGAGTTTCCACACAGACATATTAAGTAGCGTAACGCACGTTGTGTAAACAATGCACACCGAGGCACAATACACGGCATGCTAGCAGCTAACGGGCTAGGATAGACTGACCACACGTCCTCTTTTCACCGGACATGTCCTCTTTTGCGGAGCTGTCAGGGCGGAGTTTCTTAAATGCCTCAAATGTCCGGCATTTTGAGTTAGGGTTGCGTGTATTTTCAATGTACGTTCAGGGTTAAGAAGGGGTTAAAAACAAAACAAACAGCAGCATTGGTGAGGGAGGGGCAGAGACAGAGAGAGAGAGAGAGAGAGAGAGTTATGATAAACGCGCATGCGTCGCCAGGCTCTGCTTTTTATCCATAGATTTATCACATTGAATTTTTTATAATCTATAGCAGGGGTGTCAAAAGTGTGCCATTTTGCGGCCCACAGCTAATGTTTTAAAGGCCCACGGCACATTCTAAAAATACTATTCAAATAAACAAAAACATAACAAAAAGTGAAATAAAAAAGCTTAAAGGTTAAATGTAATTTAGAAAAAGTTGCAATGTTGACTAATAAAACAAAGCTGTTTTTTTCTTTCTTTCAAACTGTCATTGCTCAAAACATAATATTGAATCAAAATCAATGTTATTATGAATTATTGACCTATCCAAGGTTCCCATTACTTCACATCAAATATTCCACTAAGAAAAATATTTTTGGTGGAAGATTTTGCAAAATTTCGTAAATAAATAACCCAAATATGTATATTTTGTTGTTTTCTTACTGTACCGAAAATGAACCGAACCATGACCTCTAAACCGAGGTACGTACCGAACCGACATTTTTGTGTACCGTTACACCCCTATACGACACAATGTAATGCATCACACAATTCCAGTTGTTTCATTACAGCACGTCCGAAAAGGAGTAGGAAGAAACAGAGCTTATTTAATCCTACCCCTTTTTCATACCGTAGCAATTTTTATTCAATTTCCTTGTTGTCTTTAACAGAACAGTGAACAAATAAATAATAAACAAATACTATATCATAGTAAGCAAACAAATATTAAATACATAAATAATCTTTGTCTCAATAAAAAAAAGGGGAAAAAAATGGTGTAAAATGTCGGTTTGGTACGTACCTCGGTTTAGAGGTCACGGGTCGGTTCATTTTCGGTACAGTAGAAAACAACAAAATATACATTTTTGGGTTATTTATTTACCAAATATGCAAAATCTTCCACCAAAAATATTTTTCTTAGTGTAATATTTGATGTGAAGTAATGGGAACCTTGGATAGGTCAATAATTCATAATAACATTGTTTTTGATTCAATATTATGTTTTGAGCAATGACAGTTTGAAAGAAAAAAAAAACAGCTTTGTTTTATTAGTCAACATTGCAACTTTTTTTAAATTACATTTAACCTTTAAGCTTTTTTATTTCACTTTTGTTATGTTTTTGTTTATTTTAATAGTATCTTTAGAATGTGCCGTGGGCCTTTAAAACATTAGCTGTGGGCCGCAAATGGCCTCCGGGGGCACACTTTTGACACCCCTGCTATAGATAATAAAAAATTCAATGTGATAAATCTATGGATAAAAAGCAGAGCCTGGCGACGCATGCGCGTTTATCATAACTCTCTCTCTCTCTCTCTGTCTCTGCCCCTTCCTCACCAATGCTGCTGTTTGTTTTGTTTTTAACCCCTTCTTAACCCTGGACGTACATTAAAAATACATGCAACCCTAACTCAAAATGCCGGACATTTGAGGCATTTAAGAAAGTCCGCCCTGACAGCTCCGCAAAAGAGGACATGTCCGGTGAAAAGAGGACGTATGGTCAGTCTATCCTAGCCCGTTAGCTGCTAGCATGCCGTGTGTTGTGCCTCGGTGTGCATCGTTTACACAACGTGCGTTACGCTACTTAATATGTCCGTGTGGAAACTCGTTCGGTACACCTTCGAACCGAACCGGAACCCCCGTACCGAAACGGTTCAATACAAATACACGTACCGTTACACCCCTAAGAGCAAGTAAGTTATTCCTGGGCAGCAGACAACAGTAGTAAGACCGGCTGCCTGGCGGAGAACAAACTGATTTGAATGCAGTCTAGATGTTTCTTAAAGGCCTACTGAAATGATTTTTTAAAATTTAAACGGGAATAGCAGATCCATTCTATGTGTCATACTTGATCATTTCGCGATATTGCCATATTTTTGCTGAAAGGATTTAGTAGAGAAAATCGACGATAAAGTTCGCAACTTTTGCTCGCTGATAAAAAAAAAGCCTTGCCTGTAGCGGAAGTAGCGTGACGTCACAGGAGCTAGTATTCCTCACAATTCCCCGTTGTTTACAATGGAGCGAGAGAGATTCGGACCGAGAAAGTGATGATTACACCATTAATTTGAGAGAGGATGAAAGATTCGTGGATGAGGAACGTTACAGTGAAGGACTTGAGAGGCAGTGATGGACGTATCTTTTTTCGCTCTGACCGTAACTTAGGTACAAGCTGGCTCATTGGATTCCACACTCTCCTTTTTCTATTGTGGATCACGGATTTGTATCTTAAACCACCTGGGATACTATATCCTCTTGAAAATGAGAGTCGGGAACGCGCAATGGACATTCAGTGCCTTTTATCTCCACGACAATACATCGGCAAAATGCTTTAGCTACGAGCTAACGTGATAGCATCGTGCTTTAACTGCATATAGAAACAAAAAAATAAACCCCTGACTGGAAGGATAGATAGAAAATCAACAATACTATTAAACCGTGGACATGTAAATACACGGTTAATGCTTTCCAGGCTGGTGAAGGTTAACAATGCTGTTGCTAACGACGCCATTGAAGCTAACTTAGCAACGGGACCTCACAGAGCTATGCTAAAAACATTAGCTCTCCACCTACGCCAGCCAGCCCTCATCTACTCATCAACACCCGTGCTCACCTGCGTTCCAGCGATCGGCAGAAGGACGAAGGACTTCACCCGATGCGTTTGGCGGCCCGGAGACGTAGGAAGTCAAGGTGAGGTCGGCGGCTAGCGTGGCTAGCGCTCCAACAAAGTCCTCCTGGTTGTGCTGCTGTAGTCCGCTGCTAATACACTGATCCCACCTACAACTGTCTTCTTTGCAGCCTTCATTGTTCATTAAACAAATTGCAAAAGATGTCCAGAATACTGTGGAATTATGAAATGAAAACAGAGCTTTTTGTATAGGATTCTACGGGGTACCATAACTTCCGTTACTCTGACTTCGTCACGCGCATACGTCATCATACCGCGACGTTTCAGCCGGATATTTCCCGGGAAGTTTTAAATGTCACTTTATAAGTTAACCCGGCCGTATTGGCATGTGTTGCAATGTTAAGATTTCATCATTGATATATAAACTATCAGACTGCGTGGTCGCTAGTAGTGGCTTTCAGTAGGCCTTTTCAGTAGGCCCCAAAACCACACAGCCAACAATGGCAATGGAATCTTCTGCATTCAAAGTGCGTTCAAACTCTCAAAATGGCCGTTTATTGCCATTCTCTCTGCTTCCATTTCCCACTCACTCCGCGTGTTAATGGAACTGCTCCCAGGTTATGGCGCCTCAGGGAGACGTGGTCTGCATGCAACTATTCGCCACCGGAAGTCTGACAGCGCCTCTCCTCCCTTGACCTGCCTGTATCCGCAGCTTAACAAATCAACACCCTCCTCGCTATATATGATTGATTTTTGCGTTTATTGCAATACGACAGCAGAGCACACGCGGGCTCGCGCACTCGGGCCGAGGGGCTGACAAAGCTCTTCCTTTCTGTTCCTTTGGCATCCATTGTGGCCCCGGCCTGCTGTCGGAGAGCTCGTCATGCCCGAAGGGAAGTTCCCATTTGTGGGAGCATGTGGCGGAG
>NC_084736.1:81773112-81863112 GCF_033978785.1 Entelurus aequoreus
CTTCTCTCCGACAACAATTTCTCCTAGGCGGCCACTGTGGGCTGGTCTATGTATTGGATTGGTCTCAGCGCAAGTGCCCACGACAGTACCCAAAACAAACACTGGTCTGCTCACATTATCATCATAATGAAAGTCATAATCCCTTAGATAAACTCGATGCCAACTACAAGCATTTAAGTCCCATCTTAAAACTCATTGGTATACTCTAGCCTTTAAATAGACCCCCCTTTTAGACCAGTTGATCTGCCGTTTCTTTTCTTTTACTTTCCCTTGTGGAAGGGGGAGGGGGAACAGGTCCGGTGGCCATGAATGAAGTGCTGGCTGTCCAGAGTCAGGGTCCGGGGTGGACCGCTCGCCTGTGCATCGGTTGGGGACATCTCTGTGCTGCTGACCCGTCTCCGCTCGGGATGGTCTCCTGCTGGCCCCACTATGGACTGGACTCTCACTATTATGTTAGATCCACTATGGACTGGACTCTCACACTACTATGTTAGATCCACTATGGACTGGACTCTCACTATTATGTTAGATCCACTATGGACTGGACTCTCACACTATTATGTTATATCCACTATGGACTGGACTCTCACTATTATGTTAGATCCACTATGGACTGGACTCTCACACTATTATGTTACATCCACTATGGACTGGACTCTCACACTATTATGTTAGATCCACTATGGACTGGACTCTCACAACATTATGTTAGATCCACTATGGACTGGACTCTCACACTATTATGTTAGATCCACTATGGACTGGACTCTCACTATTATGTTAGATCCACTATGGACTGGACTCTCACACTATCATTTTAGATCCACTATGGACTGGACTCTCACACTATTATGTTAGATCCACTATAGACTGGACTCTCACACTATTATGTTAGATCCACTATGGACTGGACTCTCACACTATTGTGTTAGATCCACTATGGACTGGACTTTCACAATATTATGTTAGATCCACTATGGACTGGACTCTCACACTATTATGTTAGATCCACTATGGACTGGACTTTCACAATATTATGTTAGATCCACTATGGACTGGACTCTCACACTATTATGTTACATCCACTATGGACTGGACTCTCACACTATTATGTTAGATCCACTATGGACTGGACTCTCACAACATTATGTTAGATCCACTATGGACTGGACTCTCACACTATTATGTTAGATCCACTATGGACTGGACTCTCACTATTATGTTAGATCCACTATGGACTGGACTCTCACACTATCATGTTAGATCCACTATGGACTGGACTCTCACACTATTATGTTAGATCCACTATAGACTGGACTCTCACACTATTATGTTAGATCCACTATGGACTGGACTCTCACACTATTATGTTAGATCCACTATGGACTGGACTTTCACATATTATGTTAGATCCACTATGGACTGGACTCTCACACTATTATGTTACATCCACTATGGACTGGACTCTCACACTATTATGTTAGATCCACTATGGACTGGACTCTCACAATATTATGTTAGATCCACTATGGACTGGACTCTCACACTATTATGTTAGATCCACTATGGACTGGACTCTCACTATTATGTTAGATCCACTATGGACTGGACTCTCACACTATCATGTTAGATCCACTATGGACTGGACTCTCACAATATTATGTTAGATCCACTATGGACTGGACTCTCACACTATTATGTTAGATCCACTATGGACTGGACTCTCACTATTATGTTAGATCCACTATGGACTGGACTCTCACACTATCATGTTAGATCCACTATGGACTGGACTCTCACACTATTATGTTAGATCCACTATGGACTGGACTCTCACACTATTATGTTAGATCCACTATGGACTGGACTTTCACATATTATGTTAGATCCACTATGGACTGGACTCTCACACTATTATGTTACATCCACTATGGACTGGACTCTCACACTATTATGTTAGATCCACTATGGACTGGACTCTCACAATATTATGTTAGATCCACTATGGACTGGACTCTCACACTATTATGTTAGATCCACTATGGACTGGACTCTCACTATTATGTTAGATCCACTATGGACTGGACTCTCACACTATCATGTTAGATCCACTATGGACTGGACTCTCACAATATTATGTTAGATCCACTATGGACTGGACTCTCACACTATTATGTTAGATCCACTATGGACTGGACTCTCACTATTATGTTAGATCCACTATGGACTGGACTCTCACACTATCATGTTAGATCCACTATGGACTGGACTCTCACACTATTATGTTAGATCCACTATAGACTGGACTCTCACACTATTATGTTAGATCCACTATGGACTGGACTTTCACAATATTATGCTAGACCCACTCGACGTCCATTGCATCCGGTCTCCCCTAGAGGGGTGGGGACACACCCACATCCGCGGTCCTCTCCAAGGTTTCTCATAGTCATTCTCATTGACATCCCACTGGGTTGTGAGTTTTTCCTTGCCTCTATGTGGGCTCTGAACCGAGGATGTCGTTGTGGCTTGTGCAGCCCTTTGAGACACTTGTGATTTAGGGCTATATAAATAAACATCGATTGATTGATTGAACTTGAAAAAACTCAACTCTCGGTAGAGCGGTACTTCGGTTTTTGTATGCTTGGTAATGAGAATACTTTTTGTATACCATCTCTTTGATTGATTGATTGAAACTTGTATTAGTAGATTGCACAGTGAAGTACATATTCCGTACAATTGACCACTAAATGGCAACACCCGAATACGCTTTTCAACTTGTTTAAGTCGGGGTCCACGTTAATCAATTCATGGTACAAATATATACTATCAGCATAATACAGTCATCACACAAGTTAATCATCAGAGTATATACATTGAATTATTTACATTATTTACAATCAAGGTTTGGTTGATATCAGCACTTCAGTCATCAACAATTATATCATCAGAGAAATAGACATTGAAACAGTGTAGGTCTGACTTGGTAGGATATGTACAGAGAGCGGTGAACATAGTGAGCTCAGAAAGCATAAGAACAAGTATATACATTTGATTATTTACAATCCGGGCAGGTGTTATTGTACAGCCAGACACACAAAAATAGTCATGGACTTGAGTGACCAAACAAAGAATTCCAAGCGTTGCTGACTCAGTCTTGCTGCGTTATTAATACACTGTCTGAGTTCAATTCTGTCTTTGATATACTTAGCCTGATCTTGACTTCCCAAGCTATGTTGCCCTGACGTCATCACTGTTTGACTTTGTAGTTCTTTGATAACTACCAGGATTTAGCACAACGGCCCAAAGAAAGTTGCGATAATATCCAATTCAAGAAAGACCTCGTAAGGTGAAAGTGATGTTAAATGTTCATTTATTAAGTTAAAGTTAAAGTACCAATGATTGTCACACTAGGTGTGGCGAAATTATTCTCTGCATTTGACCCATCACCCTTGATCACCCCCTGGGAGGTGAGGGGAGCAGTGGGCAGCAGCGGTGGCCGCGCCCGGGAATCATTTTTGGTGATTTAACCCCCAATTCCAACCATTGATGCTTCATTTATCCATTTCATTCATCATGTATATGTGTTTCACATTGTTTTCTGTATGTATGCTCTATATCAGGGGTCACCAACGCGGTGCCCGCGGGCACCAGGTAGCCCGTAAGGACCAGATGAGTAGCCCGCTGGCCTGTTCTAAAAATAGCTCAAATAGCAGCCTCTATTTTTTAAATGTTATTTATTTACTAGCAAGCTGGTCTCGCTGTGCTCGACATTTTTAATTCTAAGAGAGACAAAACTCAAATAGAATTTGAAAATCCAAGAAAATATTTGAAAGACTTCACTTGTTTAAATAAATTCATTAATTTTTTTACTTTGCTTCTTATAACTTTCAGAAAGACAATTTTAGAGAAAAAATACAACCTTAAAAATGATTTTAGGATTTTTAAACACATATACCTTTTTACCTTTTAAATTCCTTCCTCTTCTTTCCTGACAATGTAAATCAATGTTCGAGTATTTTTTTTTTGTATTATTATTGTAAAGAATAATAAATACATTTTAAATTAATATCATCATTTTAGCTTCTGTTTTTTCGACGAAGAATATTTGTGAAATATTTCTTCAAACTTATTATGATTAAAATTCAAAAAAAATATTCTGGCAAATCTAGAAAATCTGTACAATCAAATTTAAATCTTATTTCAAAGTCTTTTGAATTTCTTTAAAAAAAAAAATTCTGGAAAATCTAGAAGAAATAATGATTTGTCTAGCTTGGTCCAATTTGTTATATATTCTAACAAAGTGTAGATTGGATTTTAACCTATTCAAAACATGTCATGAAAATACTAAAATTAATCTTAATCAGGAAAAATTACTAATGATGTTCCATAAATTATTTTTTAAATTTTTTCCAAAAGATTCGAATTAGCTAGTTTTTTTTCTTCTTTTTTTCGGTTGAATTTTGAATTTTAAAGAGTCGAAATTGAAGATAAACTATGTTTCAAAATGTAATTGTCATTTTTTTTTCGTGTTTTTTCCTCTTTGAAAAAGTTCAATTAAGTGTAAACGTCATTAATTATTAATAACAACGTAGAGTTAAAGGTAAATTGAGCAAATTGGCTATTTCTGGCAATTTATTTAAGTGTGTATCAAACTGGTAGCCCTTCACATTAATCAGTACCCAAGAAGTAGCTCTTGGTTTCAAAAAGGTTGGTGACCCCTGCTCTATATAATGTACATCCATTTTCTACCGCTTGTCCCTTTCGGGGTGGCGGAGGGGTGCTGGAGCCTATCTCAGCTACAATCGGGCGGTAGGCGGGGTACACCCTGGACAAGACGCCGCCTCATCACAGGGCCAACACAGATAAACAGACAACATTCACACAATGTGGTTTATGTTAACATTTTTGGGTGTCTGGAACAGATTAACTGTATTTGCAAATATTTTTGTTGGGGAAAATTGTGTTGGTTTTGGATGATTCGGTCTTCAGCTGACATTTTGGAAGGTATTACAGTTGTCCCTCGCCACATTGTGAGTCAACCTTTGCTAAGCGTACACATTTATGGCCAAGATTAAGCAGGTTTAAGCTTAAAAAATGGCCAAATGAGCTAAAAATATCAATACTACGGTAGTATTGGCCACTATTTCTACATCAGATGAGTGTCTAACTGAATAAGCCTTACACAAATGCAATTCCACGATTCCCTGCCACTTGTGCACCTGACATTTATGAAATAAATCATTTTCAAATATGATGCTGAATTCCACCCATTTCTCTCTCGCTACCCCCCCGCTCTTCTCTGTCTCTGTTTTCTTTCGTTCCTATGTGTCCGTCCCCTCTTAATCCGTGTACTGTTTGGCAGAAAGAAAGTATTGGCCGCGAGATGAGACCAACCTGTTCAGTATCATGGCCACTGATTGGCTCAGCCTCAAGCAGCATTACAATATTGGATTAAACGAGTGTAAAAGTGACTATGTGGGTGTTATGTCATGTCTAGAGGGCTTGCTTAATGTTAGAAATTGTCTTTAAGAAGGCTGTTAACTGTTTATTTTCTGGCTATGAAAATATTGTATTTAATAATTAATAGCTCCATCCATCCATCCATCTTCTTCCGCTTATCCGAGGTCGGGTCGTGGGGGCAGCAGCCTAAGCAGGGAAGCCCAGACTTTCCTCTCCCCAGCCACTTCATCCAGCTCTTCCCGGGGGATCCCGAGGCGTTCCCAGGCCAGTCGGGAGACATAGTCTTCCCAACGTGTCCTGAGTCTTCCCCGTGGCCTCCTACCGGTCGGACGTGCCCTAAACACCTCCCTAGGGAGACGTTCGGGTGGCATCCTGACCAGATGCCCGAACCACCTCATCTGGCTCCTCTCCATGTGGAGGAGCAGCGGCTTTACTTTGATCTCCCCCCAGATGGCAGAGCTTCTCACCCTATCTCTAAGGGAGAGCCCCGCTACCCGGCGGAGGAAACTCATTTCGGCCGCTTGTACCCGTGATCTTGTCCTTTCGGTCATAACCCAAAGCTCATGACCATAGGTGAGGATGGGAATGTAGATCGACTGGTAAATTGAGAGCTTTGCCTTCCGGCTCAGCTCCTTCTTCACCACAACGGATCGATACAGCGTCCGCATTACTGAAGACGCCGCACCGATCCGCCTGTCGATCTCACAATCCACTCTTCCCTCACTCGTGAACAAGACTCCGAGGTACTTGAACTCCTCCACTTGGGGCAGGGTCTCCTCCCCAACCCTGAGATGGCACTACACCCTTTTCCGGGCGAAAACCATGGACTCGGACTTGGAGGTGCTGATTCTCATCCCAGTCGCTTCACACTCGGCTGCGAACCGATCCAGTTAGAGCTGAAGATCCTGGCCAGATGAAGCCATCAGGACCACATCATCTGCAAAAAGCAGAGAACTAATCCTGCAGCCACCAAACCGGATCCCCTCAACGCCTTGACTGCGCCTACAAGTTCTGTCCTTAAAAGTTATGAACAGAATGGGTGACAAAGGGCAGCCTTGGCGGAGTCCAACCCTCACTGGAAATGTGTCCGACTTACTGCCGGCAATGCGGACCAAGCTCTGACACTGATCGTACAGGGAGCGGACCGCCACAATCAAACAGTCCGATACCCCATACTCTCTGAGCACTCCCCACAGGACTTCCAGAGAGACACGGTCGAATGCCTTCTCCAAGTCCACAAAGCACATGTAGACTGCATGGGCAAACTCCCATGAACCCTCAAGGACCCTGTCGAGAGTATAGAGCTGGTCTACAGTTCCACGACCAGGACGAAAACCGCACTGTTCCTCCTGAATCCGAGGTTCGACTATCCGGCGTAGCCTCCTCTCCAGTACACCTGAATAGACCTTACCGGGAAGGCTGAGGAGTGTGATCCCACGATAGTTAGAACACACCCTCCGGTTACCCTTCTTAAAGAGAGGAACCACCACCCCGGTCTGCCAATCCAATAAATAGTAGCTATTTCGGGGAAATTTGTTTACCACCGTGAGGTTCGTAACCAAATGACAGAGTTTAATGTACTAACAAAAACTGAGGTACCGCTGTAATGTTGAAAAAAGTAGAAGGTAATGTACTTCATTTTAATCGTTTAAGTAATTTTCTAATGATTAGAGGAACATAATCGACATATAACATTTCCTGTGTCCCTCAACAGTAGATGGGGAAAAGGAAGAAAAAAACAGCCTGTGCATTATCAATCAATCAATGTTTACTTATATAGCCCTAAATCACGAGTGTCTCAAAGGGCTGCACAAGCCACAACAGATCCCACATCAGGGCAAGGAAAAACTCAACCCAATGGGACGATGAC
Source organism: Entelurus aequoreus (assembly GCF_033978785.1). Classification (NCBI taxonomy): domain Eukaryota; kingdom Metazoa; phylum Chordata; class Actinopteri; order Syngnathiformes; family Syngnathidae; genus Entelurus; species Entelurus aequoreus. Next base: position 81,780,446 of record NC_084736.1, read on the forward strand.
AAACCTTGGAGGATACCGCAGATGTGGGGACCACCCCCCTGGGCGACCGGTGCAATGGACGTCGAGTGGATCTAGCATAATATTGTGAAAGTCCAGTCCATAGTGGATCTAACATAATAGTGAGAGTCCAGTCCATAGTGGATCTAACATAATAGTGAGAGTCCAGTCCATAGTGGAGCTAACATAATAGTGAGAGTCCAGTCCATAGTGGATCTAACATAATAGTGGATCTAACATAATAGTGAGAGTCCAGTCCAGTCCATAGTGGATCTAACATAATAGTGAGAGTCCAGTCCATAGTGGATCTAACATAATAGTGTGAGAGTCCAGTCCATAGTGGATCGAACATAATAGTGTGAGAGTCCAGTCCATAGTGGATCTAACATAATAGTGTGAGAGTCCAGTCCATAGTGGATCTAACATGATAGTGAGAGTCCAGTCCATAGTGGATCTAACATAATAGTGAGAGTCCAGTCCATAGTGGATCTAACATAATAGTGAGAGTCCAGTCCATAGTGGATCTTACATAATAGTGAGAGTCCAGTCCATAGTGGGGCCAGCAGGAGACCATCCCGAGCGGAGACAGGTCAGCAGCGCAGAGACGTCCCCAACCGATGCACAGACAAGCGGTCCACCCCGGGTCCCTACTTTGGACAGCCAGCGCAACGGCAGATCAACTGGTCTAAAAGGGGGTCTATTTAAAGGCTAGAGTATACAAATGAGTTTTAAGATGGGACTTAAATGCTTCTACTGAGGTAGCATCTCTAACTGTGACCGGGAGGGCATTCCAGAGTACTGGAGCCCCAATAGAAAACGCTCTATAGCCCGCAGACTTTTTTGGGGCTCTGGGAATCACTAATAAGCCGGAGTTCTTTGAACACAGATTTCTTGCCGGGACATATGGTACAATACAATCAGCTAGACCTTACCCTTTTTCATTCCGCCAGAACCAGGGTGCCAGGTTACAACACAAACTCTTTTTTAGCTTTGGAATTCAGCACTCAAGCAAGCATAACTTCAGCACAAAATCGTGGCCTCGGAGGGCCTTGGAAGAAGAAAAAAAATATATGGGCTCAGATTGAAGCTTGTCAAATGAACACGGGAGCTTGCTCATAGAAAAGCTGAATGTGGCACAAGGTTAGGAAAACAGAGTAGGGACTGCCGGAATTGGCAATAACAAGTGTTATGACTGCAGTGGCTATTCCACGAGCACCGCAGACAGGACAAGTAACTGTTTATCATGTGATAAGACCGTCTTATTGTGATCGTCTGCGGCTGCAGTTTCTTGCTTTATATTATGCCAAATCCAATGGATTCCAAACAACATCAACAACAACCACTTAGGATTTTAATATAGTGTTTTGAACCTGCCAGACCATGTGAGTCATTTGTATAACAGGCTTATAATAGACCTGATTCGGCCTACTGCTGTTTCTTTCTTGGATTTGCGTGTCAAGTTGACATTTTTCACCGAGCTGACAATTGCAGCGGCTTGCGGTTGCGGTGAACAGAGGTCACGAACGACAAATTCTTCTCACTTTCTTTGAGACGTAAATGAAAGCGCAGCCGAGCTCTTTGGAAAGAGCCTCGGAAATTGAAGCATTTAAAAACACTAAGAGGAAAAATTCAAGCCACATTGCTCGTGAGCCAAAAGCCCTTGGAGCGGGCTGCGGGAAGTCTGACCTTTTTTGGGGGCCGTCTGCTATTTGAGCCTGGGGCTTCAGGGGTCTGGCCTCCTCTCCAGAGGGCCGTCAGTAGGCCTCAGCTTTCCTTCCCTATTCTATTCATTAGCCATGCTTTATGATTCAACTTCCTCTGAGCCACACAAGAGCTCCCTGAGGAAAGAGGCTGCTGGAGAGATGGAGAAAAAAAGAGAACGAGGCTCAGGGAGGGGAGAAAACAGCAAGATTGAGGTCATAGTTCCCAGCCGGGTTCCAGCTCTCAACAGCTGTGAAAGCCTCCCGTTTCCTTAGCAGGCGTGAAAGGAGGGTGGGGAGGGAGTGTATTGAGGGAACTGGGCCAGCAAACCCACGATCAGAGCGCTAACTTGACTAAGTGCCACATGCTGAACTATAATTCCCAAATTTAGGGATTGCCAAATAACAAATTACACTGCCGTTTGTTTTTAAAACTCCCCCCCAACTTCCCAGAACGCCACTGACTTATTGGCGCCATAAATCTCTCGATAATAGCACAGATGCAGGGGCCAAGTGTTTACTATTGCCGTGAGTGCATTTGCTGACGGACAGCAATTTTTCTGCAAATTTTCCACGTCCGCATCACTCGGACTGAACGCCATTGCAAGCTAATCAATTTCGACAATCTGACACATGCCTAATTGCTTTTTGGAAGTATTAAACCACTGCCATGCAGAATTATTGCACAAAGGGCCGTCTGACTATGGGAGGGCGGCGTAATCACGTGAATGACCTTCAAGGCATGAATATATGAAAAGCATTGATCAGTTAAGCCCATGATTTCACCAAGACAGGAAGGTCAGCAATTACCCAGATTCAATTAACCCCATTTTGTAAAGACTGCTGAGAGAATAATTTATTTCCACCTACCTAAGACCTCCCTACCACTTTATGTAAATCACATGATTCCCAAGCTTTCCATCCACCTTGCATGCCCCCGCATACCTTGGAGCTGAGCAAATCCTCCCGATTCTGCAGTCCGAGTTGAGGTAAAGGCAGACTAAATAAAACCGAGCAGCTACAGCTCATGCCCTCCATTCCCTCTCTGGCTGAGACTTAATTTGAACACTAAAGGCTGGCAGAGTCATGCAGCAGCTGTGGCGTGAAAACAAAGAAACCTGTTAGAAGGCTTTGTTGTGGGCTAATGCCTACAACGGCTATATTTATCATTTAGTTTGGACACATTTGCTATTGTCATGACAGATTGTTGTGGGACAAGTGGTAATGCAGCCAATCTTAACACCTATACACCTCAGTAACATAAAGTCACGCAAAATGGTATGTAAACTGATTAACAAGAGATTGGATACAATAAGCTGGACACCATCTACCACCATTTTATGTCCTGGGCATGACGTTAAAGTGCATCCGGCAGTGGAGGCTCCTCTAAGGGGTCTTGGGGCACTAGGAGGTTAACCCCTTTACTACTGTTACCCCAGGTGGCCCTTGGCAAAGGCCTAGTACCTGACTGCCCCTTAGCCAGGGATACGGTGAAGACCTTAACGGAGGAGCAGGCGGAAGACGGTAGATTTAAGAACTACCACAACGGCTGCGATGGCGGAAGAAGGCTGCAGCAGAAAAGGGTCCCCAGTCGTCTTGGACTCCATGCCACTAGACCCTGACCCGGTTTCTGTCAAGGATCGTGCGGCGACTGTCTGTGCACCAGTTTCCCCACGTAAAACAAAGTCACGCACAGGCATCCTCCATAAAGGGATACACCCCTACCAGGAGGATCGTCATACTCGTTCGAGTGACCGCCGATGATGATGATGATCCATCCATCCATCCATTTTCTACCGTTTGTCCCTTTTGGGGTCATGACCACCATTTTCTAATCTCCATAAAAGAGTAAAAAGTTATTTTGTTAATTAACCAGTGTTCGTTTTAAGACACAACAATAATAATAAAAACAAGTTCTTAACCAGGGATGCGCCAATCCGATCACAGATTATCTGATGATTTCTGGGAAGAAATACATGATCAACCAAGCTGATCCCGTCTGGCTGACACTTTGTTTTTGGTCACCTGGCTGACAGCTAACTGTGCACATCCATACAAAGTGTGGAACTACTCCATTAGTTAATAATCATCACCTCCATTGTGGTAAATAAACTGTATTTCTTACAAGTTATCACTGGAGGACAAAGATAAAAAAGTGACACTCCAAGTAAGAACAAGCGGGAAAATGACAAGACAAGCTAATCGCTAAGCTAACTGCTGAAATAGCTTGAAACAACACACACAATACGTGCTAAATCAACTTTAAGAAGTTTAGATAGAACCACTTTATAGCAGAAAGTAACCAGCTACTAACAGGAAATTAACAAGTAAATTAATGCGGATGAGAGGCGAGGATTATATAGAATGGAATAGAATAGAATAGAAAGTACTTTATTGATCCCTGGGGGAAATTCAGCACCACAGTTCGCTCACACTAGACAATAAACACTTGGGTATTTTTTTACATGTGAATAATATAAATACAGTCTATTATACAGCATTATTCACATGTGAATAACATAAATACAGTCTATCATACAGCATTATTTACATGTGAATAACATAAATACAGTCTATTATACAGCATTATTCACATGTGAATAACATAAATACAGCCTATTATACAGCATTATTCACATGTGAATAACAAATACAGTCTATTATACAGCATTATTCACATGTGAATAATATAAATACAGTCTATTATACGGCATTATTCACATGTGAATAATATAAATACAGCCTGTTATACAGCATTATTCACATGTGAATAACATAAATACAGTCTATTATACAGCATTATTTACATGTGAATAACATAAATACAGTCTATTATACAGCATTATTCACATGTGAATAACATAAATACAGTCTATTATACAGCATTATACACATGTGAATAACATAAATACAGTCTATTATACAGCATTATTCACATGTGAATAATATAAATACAGTCTATTATACAGCATTATTCACATGTGAATAACATAAATACAGTCTATTATACAGCATTATTCACATGTGAATAATATAAATACAGTCTATTATACAGCATTATTCACATGTGAATAATATAAATACAGCCTGTTATACAGCATTATTCACATGTGAATAATATAAATACAGCCTGTTATACAGCATTATTCACATGTGAATAACATAAATACAGTCTATTATACGGCATTATTCACATATGAATAATATAAATACAGCCTGTTATACAGCATTATTCACATGTGAATAACATAAATACAGTCTATTATACAGCATTATACACATGTGAATAACATAAATACAGTCTATTATACAGCATTATTCACATGTGAATAATATAAATACAGTCTATTATACAGCATTATTCACATGTGAATAACATAAATACGGCCTATTATACAGCATTATTCACATGTGAATAATATAAATACATAATAAATTTACAGTACATGTACAGTCAAAAGGAACATATGCATTATACAGTCTGATGGCTGTCGGTATGAACCGGTATAATGTAAATATATCATTCACAATCATTATGAGACAAGAAGACTGAAGTTTTTTTTGTTTTCGCTGCTGAAATGACCCCCCTTCCTTCAGCAGCAGCCTCAGTGATGTAACCAGGGACCACCCAAATAAATACAGGAGCACGTGGGACTGTACCTTAGAGCGTAGGTTGGTTCTGTAACTAAGAGTACAGTCCAAAACATCTCTCCTCATTGAGCTAAATTGAACTCTGTCTCTGCTTGATTCCTTGCTTCTCGTCTGTTTAATAGATGTCATCAGTGTTTGAACCTGACATGAATGGACAATGAAGGTGAAGGCAAAAGAGTGAGGAGTGTCCTGACCAGATATCTAGATCCCTAGATTGATTGTTGTAAAATGTTCTTTATCACATTGTTTACGTGTCTAATAAACATTTGATTAATTTATGATGTCTCCGATGTCAAGAGGGCCCCACAGCATACTGGATTCCAGTTAATAAAAATACCACAACACTGGATATTGTTCAGAATAAGTTACATTTCATTTAAGAACTTGCACACAAAGCAACACTGGAGGTGACTATGACGTGCGCATTTTCCACGCATGCGTACTTGGTCGCGTTGTGCCGGCGGACGGAGGGAGTCTTAAAGGGATAAGGATAAGGTTAGGTGGGATTTACCCGAGATAACCTTAGCTGGCTTATTGTCGAAGGGGCCTCAGATGAATTCAATTTCTGAGGTTTCGCTGTATTCCTTGGGGGAAAATGAAAACAAAGCTCATGCACACACTTCATTTGTTTCCTTGCGTGGCATTTCATCACTGTCACCACCACTCTTCCAATCTTCCCTTTTCTGTCACTTTAAGTAGTTTGAGTAAATGCTCAAAGGTGTGAATTATGATTCTGATGCACTTTTGAGGCAGAAATCGGTTTTGGGCATTCACTCTCATCAGTCTCCGTAAGGCTCTGTGTGCACATTCAGGAGAAAACTGAGCAGCAACTAGGGATGATGTTTGATAAGAAATTATCGAGTTTGAGCCTATTATCGAATCCTCTTATCGAACCGATTCCTTATCGAATGCAGATAGGTTGTTGTATATGGAAAAAAACACAATATTTGGTTTAACAAAAGCTCACTTTTATTTTATAAGAAAAAAATAAAATAAAATAAATAAATAAATATTGATTGTTACCCCCCTAAAAAAAAAATATATATATATATATTGACTGTTGTTACCCAAAGTATATTAAGTGGGATTTTTCAGAAAAACAAATGTATACAGTAACACAAAAACAACCTGTCTCTGTGATCACTATAGGTGTATAAATAATAATATAGTGTTAAATAAAATCAGTCCCTTGGGCACAAAACTGAAAATAATACAGCTCTCCAAAAAGTGCACTTCTGCTGCTATTGGAACATACTAACTACACACACAGGCAGACAGCTAACAAACAATCCAAGACGTCTAATAAAGTTCCAAAGCAGATTCATCCATTTAGGTTCTTCATTGTTGTTGATCTTGCTTCGTCTTTTCCTATCTTTACTTTTGTCTTACACTGGACTGTTATTTTTTTTATTTTTTTTAACTGAAATACACACAATGACAAATGTATAAGCTATGTGATTCAATTAACATACTCAAATTTAATACACAATATGTAAATATTAGCTTCACACAAATATACAGTACTATCATCAAACAAATACTTCTGAGTGTTGAAACTATTTCGATGGTGGAAATACACAACTGGCAGCCATTTTAAGTCCTCAAAACATCCATTGAAACAGTGCACATAAATCGTTTTTCAATAAACATCTTAGTTTTAAAAGTAACCACTTTCCACCTTAATATTGAGTTATATAAAGAAGTTAAACAGTTTACTTACAGACTTATCTTTTCCAAGCCTTGTAATAGCTAACACAACTTGTCTACTTCTCAATTGTCTCATGAACTGAACTGACATCGTCAACCCGGAAGTGGCCAGACTAATGACGCGTAGTATTTTCATATCGCCACAAGGTGTCAGTAAGAGTCTACAATCAAATGGGCATAACATTGCCCATTTGGGATTCGTTCCCAGGGATTCGAAAGAAGAACCAACTCTTTTTCTTTACTATAGTGGTCTCGATAACGGGTACCGGTTCTCAAAAAGGGATTCGAGTCCGAGGACTTTTCTTATTGAACAACCGGGAAAACCGGTTTCGAGCATCACCCCTAGCAGCAACACCAACAATAATGGTCTACTCATTCTGAATTGAGCATGTTTGCATGTTGAGCATGTTTGCACTACCACGGATATTAGCAGTGGTGTGGTATCAAACTCGAGTTTGATTCGAGTCCGAGGACTTTTCTTATCGAACAACCGGGAAAACCGGGTTTCGAGCATCATCCCTAGCAGCAACACCAACAATAATGGTCTACTCATTCTGCATTGAGCTTGTTTGCATGTCGAGCATGTTTGCACTACCACGGATATTAGCAGTGTTGTGGTATCAAACTCGAGTTTGATTCGAGTCCGAGGACTTTTCTTATCGAACAACCGGGAAAACCGGTTTCGAGCATCACCCCTAGCAGCAACACCAACAATAATGGTCTACTCATTCTGCATTGAGCTTGTTTGCATGTCGAGCATGTTTGCACTACCACGGATATTAGCAGTGGTGTGGTATCAAACTCGAGTTTGATTCGAGTCCGAGGACTTTTCTTATCGAACAACCGGGAAAACCGGTTTCGAGCATCACCCCTAGCAGCAACACCAACAATAATGGTCTACTCATTCTGCATTGAGCTTGTTTGCATGTCGAGCATGTTTGCACTACCACGGATATTAGCAGTGGTGTGGTATCAAACTCGAGTTTGATTCGAGTCCGAGGACTTTTCTTATCGAACAACCGGGAAAACCGGTTTCGAGCATCATCCCTAGCAGCAACACCAACAATAATGGTCTACTCATTCTGCATTGAGCTTGTTTGCACTACCACGGATATTAGCAGTGGTGTGGTATCAAACTCACACTAGCAGAGGCCGGAATTTCCGTGTTCGTGTGGGAGTAGCTCAGCGCTTTAATAAACACTTTTATCAGCACCCACTCAGGGCCTTCAACTACTGTCACCCTTTAACCCCAGACATCCACTAATGCTTCTTTGGCAATAAACGCCCCATTAGCCATGCACAGTAAGCCTGCAGGATTTGGTCTGCTACAGAAGACACCAAATTAATTATCTCCCCAGCATTTGTCCTCACAGCAGTTGGAGAAAACTAAATGACCTCCCGAGCGGCGGACCGTTGTTTATTACAAGACACAGCGGTGCTTCGTATTTGCCGCGGCAAAAAGCGCATCGAGCATCTACCTTCCATCCAATTTCAACAAAACCACTAACAATTCCACTCGGCTGACTGCTTGTCAGAGCAGGTGTGGGCCAGCAAGACAAGCAACCCCCCCCCGGGAGCGGGATAGGATGTACAACATAATGAGCAAAAAGACAAGAAATCTCCCACGCAACTGTCAGCCGACGGATACTTGCCTCAAGTGGAGCATCATTAAGATGCTAATGAATTCCATAGCGATCATGGAGAATGAATTGGTCTCCCTCTGCACACACAAACCTCTTTACACTTAGCCCAGGGTGGCATTTTCACAGCCACATATTACATAGTGTGTACAGCAGAGGGCCGCGGTTGACAAATTGTGTTCGCTCTCGCCCTAGCAACCGACACAGGAAAACGAATGTCGAGCGAGGAGCGTGCGGGGTGTTGAGCTTTGTGTAAAATATTATCCTTGGTCTCGCTTACCTTCCTCCCTCCCCTGGCTGTGCGGCAGTTGCTTGCCCTTATCAAGGCTGCCTGTCAGTATTGTATACAAATTAGCCGTCTGACGCGGGAATGCAGACGCCTGTTTCATCTCGCTGCGGTGGACAGAAAGGGCCACAAATCAGCGCCGTAGAAGGCCCCACAGCCAGCACTAAGCAGATAAGGAGAACCGAAGGAAATAGGACAAGACCTACAGTATTTTTTACCAAGGAAGGGCGGAGGAGGCCACAAATCACAATCACCAAGATATCGGGGCAGCAAGGATGTGAAATAAGTGTGTGCAAACATTCTTGTATGTATTCAGTCCCACAGACAGGCTCTATCTTTGAAGTAATGGAGGAATTTCAGCCAGGGGAAAGACTAAGAATACAGGAAGATAAGTTATATATCATAACAGTATTATATAGGGGTGTAACGGTACGTGTATTTGTATTGAACCGTTTCGGTACGGGGGTGTCGGTTCGGTTCGGAGGTGTACCGAACGAGTTTCCACACGGACATATTAAGTAACGTACTGCACGTTGTGTAAACAATGCACACCGAGGCACAACACACGGCATGCTAGCAGCTAACGGGCTAGGACAGGGGTCGGCAACCCGCGGCTCTAGAGCCGCCCTAGTTGCTCTCTGGAGCTTTTTCAAAAATGTATGAAAAATTTAAAAAAATGAGGGGAAAAAATATATATTTTTTGTTTTAATATGGTTTCTGTATGAGGACAAACATGACACAAACCTCCCTAATTGTCATAAATCACACTGTTTGTATTAAACATGCTTCACTGATTCGAGTATTTGGCGAGCGTCGTTTTGTCTTACTAATTTTGGCGGTCCTTGAACTCACCGTATAGTTTGTTTACATGTATAACTTTCTCCGACTTTCTAGGACGTGTTTTATGCCACGTCTTTTTCTGTCTCATTTTTTCCACCAAACCTTTAAGGTTGTGCATGAATGCACAAAGGTGAGTTTTGTTGATGTTATTGACTTGTGTGGAGTGATAATCGGGCATATCTGGTCACTGCATGACTGCAAGCTAACCGATGCTAACATGCTATTTAGGCTAGCTATATGTACATTTTGCATCATTATGCCTCATTTGTAGCTATATTTGAGCTCATTTAGTTTCCTTTAAGTCCTCTTAATTCAATTTATATCTCATGACACACTATCTGTATGTAATATGGCTTTTAATTTTTTGCGGCTCCAGACAGATTTGTTTTTGTATTTTTGGTCCAATATGGCTCTTTCAACATTTTAGGTTGCCGACCCCTGGGCTAGGACAACATGTAAAAGCCAGAGCTGGAAGACCCTCCTGCCTCGTTAAGATCTCCCGTTTGGGAACACTTTGGCTGCGCGATACAACAATGGAGGACGGAGGTTTGCCGACATAGTTCAGCAGCTGCTTCTGACAACACGTCAAACATGCTAACCCATTTGAGATACAGTCTAGTGTGCCGTGGGAGATTATCTAGATTCACCTATTTGAGTTAAAAATATGTTTTGCAAAGCAGTAATTATAGTCTGCAAATGATTTGTTGTTGTTGAGTGTCGGTGCTGTCTAGAGCTCGGCAGAGTAACCGTGTAATACTCTTCCATATCAGTAGGTGGCAGCCGGTAGCTAATTGCTTTGTAAATGTCGGAAACAGCGGGAGGCAGTGTGCAGGTAAAAAGGTATCTAATGCTTAAAGCAAAAATAAACAGAAGGTGAGTGCCCCTAAGAAAAGGCATTGAAGCTTAGGGAAGGCTATGCAGAACCAAACTAAAACCGAACTGGCTACAAAGTAAACAAAAACAGAATGCTGGACGACAGCAAAGACTTACTGTGGAGCAAAGTCGGCGTCCACAATGTACATCCGAACATGAGATGACAATCAACAATGTCCCCACAAAGAAGGATAAAAACAACTGAAATATTTTCGATTGCTAAAACATAGTAGATGCGGGAAATATCGCTCAAAGGAAGACATGAAACTGCTACAGGAAAATACCAAAAAAGAGAAAAAGCCACCAAAAAAGGAGCGCAAGACAAGAACCAAAACACTACACAGAGGAAAACAGCAACAAATGGCGTGATGTGACAGGTCGTGACAGTAGACCTACTTTTGTCATGATCCGTGGTCCGGATCATGTTTTTGTTATGTTCTGTTAGTTTTAGACTCAAATAGTTCCCGTTTTTGTGCACCCTTGTTTGTTTTGGTTACCATGGCGACTTATGATTTTCACCTGCCTCTGGTGTTCGGGACGCGCACCTGTTTCCAATCTAGAGACATTATTTAAGCCTGCCTTTGCCATTTAGTCGTCCTGGCGTCATTGTTTGTCTCATACCTGGACTACGTAAATCGTGTTTATTTCATAGTCCATAGTCCATACTTGCCAACCCTCCCGTTTTTAGCGGGAGAATCCCGGTATTCAGCGCCTCTCCCGACAACCTCCTGGCAGAGATTTTCTCCCGACAAACTCCCGGTATTCAGCCGGAGCTGGAGGCCACGCCCCCTCCAGCTCAATGCGGACCTGAGACTGAGTGGGAACAGCCTGTTCTCACGTCCGCTTTCCCACAATATAAACAGCTTGCCTGCCCAATGACGTCATAACATCTAGGGCTTTTAGAGTGCACAACTGCGCACACAAAGCAGAAGAACGAGGAAATTACAGACATGGCGACGCCGTCGACGAGCAAGATGAAGAAATACGCTTGCAAGTTCCAAAACGAATGGAAACAAGAATTTCAGTTCACCCAGGACAGTTCGAAGGGGAAGGTGTATGTTGCCTGTAAATATGTAGAACAGACATCTCCATAGAACACGGTGGCCGAAATGATATACTCATCATGAACGGAGAAGTTAAACAGGACAATACTGCCATCTAATGGATAGCCCCTGGAACACTGAAATTCAAGTATTTCTTTTATGTAAATAAAATAAATAAATAAATAAATATATAAATATATATATATATATATATATATATATATATTATATATATATATATATATATATATATATATATATATATATATATATATATATATATATATGAAATACTCAAGTTGGTGAATTCTAGCTGTAAATAACCACGCCCCCCGCCCCCAACCACCACCACCCCCACCCCACCACCCCCGACCAAGGGGGTGGTGGGGGTGGTGAGCTGCCTCTATTTTTTAAATTGTATTTATTTACTAGCAAGCTGGTCTCGCTTTGCCCGACATTTTTAATTTTAAGAGAGACAAAACTCAAATAGAATTTGAAAATCCAAGAAAATATATTAAAGACTTGGTCTTCACTTGTGAAAATAAATTCATGACTTTTTTTACTTTGCTTCTTATAACTTTCAGAAAGACAATTTTAGAGAAAAAATACAACCCTAAAAATGATTTTAGGATTTTTAATGACATATACCTTTTTACCTTTTAAATTCCTCCCTCTTCTTTCCTGACAATTTAAATCAATGTTGAAGTAAATTATTTTTTTTCCATTGTAAAGAATAATAAATACATTTTAATGTAATTCTTCATTTTAGCTTCTGTTTTTTCGACGAAGAATATTTGTGAAATATTTCTTCAAAGTTATTATGATTAAAATTCAAAAAAATTATTCTGGCAAATCTAGAAAATCTGTAGAATCAAATTTAAATCTTATTTCAAAGTATTTTGTATTTCTTTTAAAATTTTTGTTCTGGAAAATCTAGAAGAAATAATGATTTGTCTTTGTTAGAAATATAGCTTGGTCCAATTTGTTATATATTCTAACAAAGTGTAGATTGGATTTTAACCTATTTAAAACATGTCATCAAAATTCTGAAATTAATCTTAATCTGGAAAAATTACTAATGATGTTCCATAAATTCTTTTTTTAATTTTTTCAAAAAGATTCGAATTAGCTAGTTTTTCTCTTCTTTTTTTCGGTTGAATTTTGAATTTTAAAGAGTTGAAATTGAAGATAAACCATGTTTCAAAATTTAATTGTCATTTTTTTCATGTTTTCTCCTCTTTTAAAACGTTCAGTTAAGTGTAAATATTATTATTTATTAATAATAACATAGAGTTAAAGGTAAATTGAGCAAATTGGCTATTTCTGGCAATTTATTTAAGTGTGTATCAAACTGGTAGCCCTTCGCATTAATCACTACCCAAGAAGTAGCTCTTGCTTTCAAAAAGGTTGGTGACCCCTGGTCTGGACTATCTAACCACGGACCAAACTCCTGTGATATGCCGACTGCTCTCTTATAAACTCAAAATTGTGAGATTTTAAGACAAAAAACTGCTCCCATGTTTGTCCTGTCAAGTGAACCTGAACATGTTAATAGCAGCAGAGACAAAACAGCTGCGGAAAACTTTATTAAGTGGCTTAACGCAATGAGGCGCAGACTAAATAACGGCAATAAAAGCCCACAGACAAATCATCCCCACCATCACCATCCATTTTAAGTCAATTATTACAACACCAAATCCGAGCTCAGTGGCTTAAAAGCTTGTGTTCCTCTTCTACTTCATTTAGGGGGAGGCTTGCGCTCGTGAGACTGAATCAGTCGCATCTCAAGTTCAGCTTTGACTTTCATTAGGTGGTGATCCAGACCACGAACATGGAATAGAGTAGAATAGAACACTTTAGTGTGGCAGGTGGCCACTGTGTTTGGTGCAGTTGAAATAAAAGACAAACAATAAATAACATGTAGTGTTGTCCCGAATACCTATATTTTGTTACTTTTCTAAATAAAGGGGACCACAAAAAATTGCATTATTGTCTTTATTTGAACAAAAAAATCTTAGGGTACATTAAACGTATGTTTATTATTGCAAATTTGTCCTTAAATAAAATAGTGAACATACTAGACAACTTGTCTTTTAGTAGTAAGTAAACAAACAAAGGCTCCTAATTGAGCTGCTGACATATGCAGTAACATATTGTGTCATTTATACACCTATTATTTTGTCAACATTATTAAGGACAAGTGGTAGAAAATGAATTATTGATATACTTGTTCATTTTTGCTTACTTTCTCTTTTAACATGTTCTATCTACACTTCTGTTCAAATGTAATAATCACTTATTCTACTGTTGTTTGGATACTTTACATTAGTTTTGGATGACACCACAAATTTGGGTATCAATTCCATACCAAGTCGTTTACCATGAATTGATTTACGTGGACCCCGACTTAAAAAAGTTGAAAAACGTATTCGGGTGTTACCATTTAGTGGTCAATTGTAAGGAATATGTACTGTACCTTGCAATCTACTAATAAAAGTTGCAATCAATCAATCAATACAGGATCAATACATTGGTCATATTCAAAGTCCTCATGTGTCCAGGGACATATTTACTGAGTTTATAAACATAATATAAGGAAAATATTGACGTAATCATAGTAGTAACGACTAGATACACTCTTGTACTTGGTATCATTACAGTGGATGTCAGGTGTAGATCCACCAATGGCGTTTGTTTACTTTTTGACGCCGGTGAGCTACGGTGTGTAGTGAAGCATGTTTAGGCAGATAGGTACTTTTCAGAGGCGGTATAGTACCGAATATGACTCATTAGTAATCGCGGTACTATACTAATACCGGTATACCGTACAACCCTAATAAACATAAATACATAAATACCAGTTCAAACAGCAGTGCAAAATTGAAAAACAGTGTGAAATATTGGGACAGAGTCAATAACTTAACAGCACAAGGGTAATGCATTTTTTCTAGGATGTCCGATAATGGCTTTTTGCCGATATCCGATATTCCGATATTGTCCAACTCTTTAATTACAGATACCGATATCAACCGATACTGATACTGATATATACAGTTGTGGAATTAACACATTATTATGCCTAATTTGGACAACCAGGTATGGTGAAGATAAGGTCCTTTTTTTTTTTAAATTAAAAAATAAAATAGATAAATAAATTAAAAACATTTTCTTGAATAAAAAAGAAAGTAAAATATAAATATAAATAAATATAAATATAAATATATAAATCAGTTACATAGAAACTAGTAATTAATGAAAATTAGTCAAATTAACTGTTAAAGGTTAGTACTATTAGTGGAGCAGCAGCACGCACAATCATGTGTGCTTACGGACTGTATCCCTTGCAGACTGTATTGATATACTGTATATTGATATATAATGTAGGAACCAGATATTAATAACAGAAGGAAACAACCCTTTTGTGTGCACTAATTGTAAGTGTATCTTGTGTTTTTTATGTTGATTTAATATAAAAAATAAATTTAAAAAAAAAAAACGATACCGATAATAAAAAAACGATACCGATAATTTCCGATATTACATTTTAAAGCATTTATCGACCGATAATATCTGCCGGCCGATATTATCGGACATGTCTAATTTTTTCCTATAATGAAGGTTTTAGTTTGTTTATCCATTTACTTGTGGTGGTCTGCATCATTAATTTTGAAGGATTCGGCACAGTTATTTATTTTACTTTTTTTCCGAAGATGCACATCCTCACTTAGAATCACATTGCAATGATTAGTCTGATTGGTTGTCGTCACAAACCCATGAAGTAGCACAACTCTACAGAGCTAGACACATTTGTGGGAGGCACTTGTGTTAGGGAACACACATTTTCTAGCACTAGCCACCAACTAGCCTGACAGTACTCCCATTTGTAGTGCAATAATGTTCATTGCCATTTCTGTGTTATCACTATCTACTTCACCCCTCCTTCTTTGCTATCATTTTTAAAATCATATTTGTACATATCGTATTTGCTGATGTTGTTCTGTTGTTGTCCCTGCAATTTTCCCCTCCGCGTTCCTTTCTTAATTCTTTCTATCCTCTCCTGCTGCGGTCCGGCTGCGCCAAACATTGAATACCGTAATTTCCGGACTATAAGCCGCACCTGACTATAAGCCGCACCAGCTAAATTTAGGGGAAAATACAGATTGCTCCATATATAAGCCGCACCCGACTATAGCCGCAGGTTTGATGTGTAATTACCGTAGTATATAGGGGTTCCTGCTACCACGGAGGGATTGTCGGGACAGAGATGACTGTTTGGGAACGCAAGCGTCCCATTTATTAACAATAAATCTTTCATCATTCAATCAAACTTCACATCTTTGACATGGCGAACAGCATTCGTGCAGAGTACAAATAATACAACGGTGCAAAGTAATACAAAGTGCTCGCCTGTACGTTATCAAAATAACCAGCCTACCGGTATATGAAAAGTCAGTCTTTAATCATTGTGTCATCGTCTTCCTCCTGCGTACTAAAACCACCAAAATCCTCTTCGTCGGTGTCGGAGAAGAACAGCCGTATATAAGCCGCACCGTTGTATAAGCCGCAAGGGACCAGAACGAGGGAAAAAGTAGCGGCTTATAGTCCGGAAATTACGGTAAATCCATTTAATAAAGTCAAATACAAATCTACACCAACAATATATATTTGTATATTTGTATATGGATAGGACACACAAAAAAAAAAAAGCAAAAGAAAAAAAAAGCTTGAAAGTACAAATTCAATTCAACACAATTAAAACGGACTAATAGTCATCAAATAGAAAGACGGGCGAGGCAAAAAAATAAACCGCGCAAGATATAACAGGTAGGCTAACACACAACAATGAACTAGCATTCAACAGGCGCACATGAAGCACGTCTATTGATGCACAGAAGAAAATCAACCCCTTTATCATTTTGCCCATCGTTCACAATCCTAATCAGAGATAAAAGTTTGTTTTTTTTTGCATTCTAATATGTAAAAATTGGCTCCTTCTGGATGCAGCTAATGGGATTAATTGATTGAAACTTGTATTAGTAGATTGCACAGTACAGTACATATTCCGTACAATTGAGCACTAAATGGTAACACCCCAATAAGTTTTTGAACTCGTTTAAGTCGGGGTCCACGTTAATCAATTCATGGTAGGGCTGGGCGATACCGTAATTTCCGGACTATAAGCCGCACCTGACTATAAGCCGCACCAGCTAAATTTAGGGGAAAATACAGATTGCTCCATATATAAGCCGCACCCGACTATAAGCCGCAGGGTTTTGATGTGTAATTACCGTAGTATATAGGGGTTCCTGCTACCACGGAGGGGAATTTCGGGACTGGAATGGAATATACTTGATATATCGTGGGTTAGTCTCTGTGCGATGTAGAAAATGACTATATCGGGATATCGGAGTATATGTTCTAACGCAGTTGCTTTTAGCTGCGGGCATTACACTACAGGCTTTTCTCACTCTTTCTTGTCTCTCCTTCTCACAGAGACAAAAAAACAAGCGCACCTTCTTACATACGTCACTAGGGATGATGTTTGTTAAGAAATTATCGAGTTCGAGCCTATTATCGAATCCTCTTATCGAACCGATTCCTTATCGATTCTCTTATCGAGTCCAGATAGGTTGTTGTATATGGAAAAAAACACACAATATTTGGTTGAACAAAAGCTCACTTTTATTATATAAGAAAAAAATAAAATCTAATAAATAAATAAATATTGACTGTTACCCCCCTAAAAAAATAAAATAAAAAAAATCAATATTGACTGTTGTTACCCAAAGTATATTAAGTGGGATTTTTCAGAAAAACAAATATATACAGTAACACAAAAACAAGCTGTCTCTGTGATCACTATAGGTGTATAAATAATAATATAGTGTTAAATAAAATCAGTCCCTTGGGCACAAAACTGAAAATAATACAGCTCTCCAAAAAGTGCACTTCTGCTGCTATTGGAACATAACTGTTTGTTATGATGCTTTGACATTTTTGCACTTTATTTCTTTATTGAAAGACAATTCTATGAAGAGAAAAGTTGTTTGCAAATGTGGTTACAATGCTAAAAAATGAAAAGTTAAAGCTAAAAAAAAAGAAATACACTTTATTGAGTTAAAATCTTTCTTATAGGGGGAAAGATGTGATGTTATGAGCTGGGGAATATAACACTACACTACCAGCATGCAACGGGAGTGACGAGCATGCGCGGTAGCCCGAAAAGTGTTGTTGCATGTCGTCACCCGTGAAAGTAAACACGCCTCGTCTGCATTATTTATAATTAGACAGACAACACATATACAGTGTGAAAAACAAAAGTTCAAAAAGGGAGATGTGTTGTATATATATGTATGTGCTGCGGTTGTTTTAAGAACGTTGTGACAGCTGCCGTAAAGGAGGTGTGTTGCTAGCCTGGTTGCTATGTTTCCGGTGGGTCGTAAAAGTGTTGGTCATGTGTTTGTACCCTGCTCAAAATCTCTCAGTAAAGTTATTCATTGGATGATACCTTTTGTTTTGAACTTTATTATTTCATTGTTTTTCCTGCTTTCGCTATCTGCGCCTAATGACTGAGCTACGTGACATAAATTCTTGTGATGTCTCAAGGGGCATTTCTGTCGGGATGGGATTCGTTCCGAGGGATTCGAATACAGAACCAACTCTTTTTCTTACTATAGTGGTCCTCGATAACGGGTACGGTTCTCAAAAGGGATTCGAGTCCGAGGACTCGGTTCTTTTCTTATCGAACAACCGGGAAAACGGTTTCGAGTATCATACCTATACGTCACATAAGTATACGCCCTCGCGGAGCAGAGAGGTAGCGGCATAGGTCACGTTAGCTGTGGTGCGAGTGGTAATACGAGAGAAAGAAGGTGCCAATCTTGGTAACAAATGAAGGAAGAATTAATTCCCAGAAAAACAGCAGGGGGTCCATCGTCTGGCGGTGATTTGCTTCAAGCGGGAAGATGTCGAACAGACAACCGTAATTGTCAATTGTGGGGCAAAAGCGTTGCTACAAAAAGTAGCAGCACTGCTAATTTGTAGTATCATTTGAAAAGTCACCCGCTAGAGAATGAAGAGTGCTTACTCCGCATGTCAACATCTCCGTTCGGTGCCACACCAACAAAATGCCGAGGCAAACATTCCCACATCAACACCTTAATATAAATAGTCAACAACAGAAGGAGATAATGTCCGCAGGAACCTACCACATAGCGAAGGACATACACTATTTGATTTCCTATTATGCAGCTCATTTTATTTGACACTTATTGACATATCTTGTGTGACATCATGCACAAAAGTGCACTTTATTTGTTTTAAACTGTCGTAGTGGCGTTCTGTACAAAAAGTGCACTTTAATTGAGTGTTGTTTTGATATGTCATCTTAGTGACATCATGCACAAAAGTGCACTAATAGCTTGTTTTAAAATGTCTCTGACAATCTGTCACTTTCTGTTTTGGAAATGACATGAATGTTTGTGCCACTGCTTAATAACTGTTTCATAAATACACTTTTAGTTGTGGTTTCCCTCTCTGCATGAAAGTTTAAAAGTAGCATATATGAATGCAGTGTGAAGAAGAATGTTTGAATGTAGACACATAGAATCATCATACTGCTGTGGATTATATGCATCAAGTGTTCATTGAAGGCTAAATATGGAGATATATATCGTGTATCGTGACATGGCCTAAAAATATCGAGACATTAAAAAAAGGCCGTATCGCCCAGCCCTAATTCATGGTATTGATTGATTGATTGAAACTTTTATTAGTAGATTGCACAGTACAGTACATACGTAACACCCGAATAAGTTGTTCAACTTGTTTAAGTCGGGGTCCACGTTAATCAATTCATTAATCAAAGCAATCCATTCTGTCACTAAATCACTTACAAATACATCCAAAAAGCGCCACAATACTTAATTTACTGTTCTGTAACCTGTATAATAACCAAGCTGAGTGACATTGTTACATTCGTCCGTACATTAGACATTATCGTAAGAGGGAACACTGAGGAACTATTTTTCTAGCGTAGTAAAACATCGTCTAGGGACGGCGTGCTAAGACATGAGCCGTAAACTAGCTACGGAAAGAGATAAGATAGCTTTTGCGTTTGTAATACACAACTCAATACGATAGGACACCAATCTGTATTGACTGAAAACCATGAACAATCATATAACAGTATCTGTAAAGTATTAGCCCAAATGTCATGTTTGTTTGTACACAGGTAGCTCGACAGCGTATGCACTAGGGATGTCCGATAATGGCTTTTTGCCAATATCCGATATTCCGATATTGTCCAACTCTTTAATTACCGATACCGATATCAACCGATACGATATCAACCGATATATACAGTCGTGGAATTAACACATTATTATGTCTAATTTGGACAACCAGTATGGTGGAAGATAAGGTACTTTAAAAAAATATATAAAATAAAATAAGATAAATAAATTAAAAACATTTTCTTGAATAAAAAAGAAAGTAAAACAATATAAAAACAGTTACATAGAAACTAGTAATGAATGAAAATGAGTAACATTAACTGTTAAAGGTTAGTACTATTAGTGGAGCAGCAGCACGCACAATCATGTGTGCTTACGGACTGTAATCCCTTGCAGACTGTATTGATATATATTGATATATAATGTAGGAACCAGAATATTAATAACAGAAAGAAACAACCCTTTTGTGTGAATGAGGAGGGAGGTTTTTTTGGGTTGGTGCATTAATTGTAAGTGTATCTTGTGTTTTTTATGTTGATTTAATTAAAAAAAAACAAAAAAAAACAAAAAAAAACGATACCGATAAAAAAAAAAAACGATACCAATAATTTCCGATATTACATTTTAACGCATTTATCCCTAATCAATATTATAGTGACCCACTCGATGGACAGTTGTCTGTTTGGAGCAGGCGCCCGGGGACATTTTTTCAAGTTGACTTTTGGGTAAGCACACCATAAGTACACCACATTTTGGGTAAGCACACCATATATGTCCGCATAGCTTGGCTCCAAGTTCCACAATGGTACCTAAAGCTTCAACCTCTGTTTGTGTTCGCTTCTACCGTATTTCCTTGAATAGCCGCAGGGGCGTTAATTATTTAAAACCTCCTGTCACTCCGGCGTTTACCGGAAGCCGGCGGGATGGCCGTGCATGCGGTAATTATTTAAAACCTCTTCTCACTCCGGCGTTTACCAAAGGAATCCATAAAATTTAGGCGTGCGCTTTGAGTGTGATGTCAGCATACCATCATGAAAAGCACATTTGATTAAAAAAACCGTTATTATGGTCTTACCTGTACTTATAAATGGAGTCCATTTGCAGCTCCTTCTGACCAAAAGCATCGATAACTTGTTTATAGAAGTCTTCATTATTTTCTTTTTTCCGTTTTAAAAGTCTCTCTGTCTCGATGGAGATATTCCTTTAATTATTACCTCCTGCTTCCATTGAAAGTCCAGTTTAGAAACTGTTTTATTTTAGATACCGGTATGTAATCCTCCTTGTTAGAAGGAAGAAAAAAAATCTCTTGCTGCGTGTGTTCACTTCTTCTGCAGTACCGGAAGTCGCAAGAAGGTTCACTAGCGCGGCAGCGCCCTCTACCACCAGGAGGCGGGAGTCATTTAATGACTTATACAGTATTGACACACGCAGCTACGGTATATTAATAAAACATAGCTGCTTACTGTTCTCTTTAGCATACTGTACCGGTATTCAATAGCTTGGACTTAAATCCTACTGAATAACTCTTTATCTTTTTTCCTTTGTGCGATTGTAAACTACTGAAAGCAGCTTCCTCCATTTTGAAAATGAAGACAGGTAAGCGTCACTCGTGACGTAACGAATTGACCCGGTGGAAGTCTAGCCATATGCTAAATATTTTGCGAAATGAGTTTGACCCGGTGAAATTATAGACATGCGATAATAAAATTAATATTTTGCGAAACGAATTTGATCCGGCCTTCAATAATAAACCGGCGATAGGCCAAGCACGCGTTAATTATTTTGAGAAACGAGTTTGACCCGGCAGTAATTCTAGACGTGCGAATACTATATTCCCTGCGCCAATTCAAGGAAATACGGTATAAGCTGCAGTTCATCATCCATATGTTCAGCTTCAAAAAGATAAGGTTGTGAATCCTCATTTGTCCAAAATAGTCGTCTTTGCTGTCTTTTAATAATGATAATGATGATACATTTTATTTGTATTGCACTTAATTTGAATAACAAATCTCACCAAGTCTGCTATGATTACTACACACTCACTTTTGTTTCCGAAAGTGCCGCAAAAGAGCATCTTTCATGTCTTTCTCGCCATCTCTGGGTATAAGTTGACTGTCAAAGTTGACCAACTTCTCGGTTTATGGTCCCATACTTCTATTATCCAGAAGACAGACATGATGACACGGACCCCTTTTGCCTAGCCCCTTTGGATTTGTCTGCTTCCTCATCCAACAATTATGGTAATACTCAACAGCTAATTATTCACACACATAGTCTTCCACCATACACCCCTTTTGGATCTAGTTCACACACGCCATTCATTTGTTGTTTAATTAAATTATATTGTTCATTATTTATTATATTGTTTATATATACATAGAGCAATATTGCCCCTTGTTTGATTGAGACTTTTATTAGTAGGTTGCACAGTGAAGTACATATTCCGTACAATTGACCACTAAATGGTAACACCCGAATAAGTTTTTCAATTTGTTTAAGTCGGGGTCCACTTAAATTGATTCATGATACAGATATATACTATCATATATACTATCATCATAATACAGTCATCACACAAGATAATCACATTGAATTATTTACATTATTTACAATCAGGGGTGTGGAGGGGTGGGGGAGGATATGGACATCAAGTAGTGAACATAGAGAGAGAGAGAGAGAGAGAGAGAGAGAGAGAGAGAGAGAGAGAGAGAGAGAGAGAGAGAGAGAGAGAGAGAGAGAGAGAGAGAGAGAGAGAGAGAGAGAGAGAGATCAGAAGGCATAAGAAAAAGTATCTGCATTTGATTGTTTACATTTGATTATTAGTAATCCGGGGAGGGTGTTAGTTTAGGGTTGTAGCTGCCTGGAGGTGAACTTTTATTGCGGTTTTGAAGGAGGATAGAGATGCCCTTTCTTTTATACCTGTTGGGAGCGCATTCCACATTGATGTGGCATAGAAAGAGAATGAGTTAAGACCTTTGTTAGTTCGGAATCTGGGTTTAACGTGGTTAGTGGAGCTCCCCCTGGTGTTGTGGTTATGGCGGTCATTTACGTTAAGGAAGTAGTTTGACATGTACTTCGGTATCAGGGAGGTGTAGCGGATTTTATAGACTGGGCTCAGTGCAAGTTGTTTAACTCTGTCCTCCACCTTGAGCCAGCCCACTTTAGAAAAGTGGGTAGGAGTGAGGTGGGATCTGGGGTGGAGGTCTAGAAGTAACCTGACTAGCTTGTTCTGAGATGTTTGGAGTTTAGATTTGAGGGTTTTGGAGGTGCTAGGGTACCAGGAGGTGCATGCGTAATCGAAAAAGGGTTGAACGAGAGTTCCCGCCAGAATCCTCAAGGTGCTTTTGTTGACCAGAGAGGAAATTCTGTAGAGAAATCTCGTTCGTTGGTTAACCTTTTTGATTACCTTGGTTGCCATTTTATCACAGGAAAGGTTAGCCTCTAGAATGGAACCTAGGTAGGTGACCTCATCTTTCCTGGTGATGACACTGTCACCTACTTTTATGGTGAAGTCATTGACTTTCTTAAGTTTGATGTGGGACCCAAACAGGATGGATTCTGTTTTACCCAAGTGTATGGATAGCTTGTTGTCAGCGAGCCAGGTGGTCCTGTGCTGTCACAACTCCCTACTCCAACCTATAACACATGATTTATAATCACGGAATAAAATTCACCAACTCCCAGGGGATGCAGCAGCTCATCGGCTCAATATGTCAACATAGCAGTATACGCTAGTTAGTGCTCTGTAATCACGGCGCCGGTAAATATATTTTGTCGGTGTTAGCGCTTATAACAATATTGTACTGGCCGTATTTTACAACTTCAAATGTATAAAAAAAAGAAAACCATATGTCTTGTTTTACATAGGGATTGTGAATGATAGGCAAAAATCCAGATAAGTGCAGTTTAAGTCACACACTTCATGTTCTGTTGTTGAGGAAGGTCCGACGACATACAACAACACTTCCGTATTCACCACCAATCCGCTTTCAGGCATGGATGGTGTGTTTGGGATCATGGGGAAAAATGGACATCAAATCAAAACCACGCAAACATAAAACATTACCACCAGCAGGTCAGTGCAGTATGAATGGATTTTTTTTTGCGCACTATCGACTAGTGATGCACCGCAACCGCGTGAGAACGTATACCGTAATTTCCGGACTATAAGCCGCTACTTTTTCCCCTCGTTCTGGTCCCTGCGGCTTATACAAGGGTGCGGCTTATTTACGGCCTGTTCTTCTCCGACACCGTCGAAGAGGATTTCGGTGGTTTTAGTACGCAGGACGAAGACGATGACACAATGATTAAAGACTGACTTTTCATATACCGGTAGGCTGGTTATTTTGATAACGTTTGTATTACTTTGCACCGTTGTATTATTTGTACTCTGCACGAATGCTGTTCGCCATGTCAAAGATGTGAAAGTTTGATTGAATGATTGAAAGATGTATTGTTAATAAATGGGACGCTTTGCGTTCCCAAACAGTCATCTCTGTCCCGACAATCCCCTCCGTGGTAGCAGGAACCCCTATATACTACGGTAATAACACATCAAAACCCTGCGGCTTATAGTCGGGTGCGGCTTATACATGGAGCAATCTGTATTTTCCCCTAAATTTAGCTGGTGCGGCTTATAGTCAGGTGCGGCTTATAGTCCGGAAATTACGGTACTCGGATATCACGATAAATTAATTTTCTGTATCGCGCAGAGACAGTCCCGCGATATATCGAGTATATTCCATATATCGCCCAGCTTTAGTTGGAAGCTTTACTACGAATAATCATTTATAATGGGGATGGTTACATCTCTACACTGCATGTATGCAAACAAAAATAACATTATGAAAATATTAATCTGAGAGTTTTTCAGTCCCATATCAGTGACATCAAATGTTCAAAATGCGTATAAAATGCAACATTTTCAAGACCACACCTTACATCTTGATAACGCTTGCTCTGGACAGCATACCACAGCTGACTATGGGATGAGAGTAGTCTCCTTTCCTTTTTAATATCCTAGATAAGTACCAGCAGTGATATGATCCACAGGTAATCTCCCTGTGGAATCAAGGAGACGCCCAGCATTATTCCTGGCTCTGATATAAAAAAAACCGGAGCAGCGATGCTAGCCAGTCCAGGCTTCTTAGCAGCTGAGATAGCAGAGAGCTCATCACAGCTCAGCCATTGGCTGGTAAACAGCTACAAGCAAATCCTAGCTCTCCCAGGGGCTGCTCCGAAGAGCTCGGATTGCACGGGTCACTCTGTCTCAATATCCACACGGTCCACTTGCCACGAGGCCTTTTCTCCCTGCCGTCAGTGTGGGCGGCACAGCGTACACCACCAGTCTTTCTGGACGCCATTGTCTGAGAGGCAGGATAACAAGACGGGCAAATGATTTCGAAAAAATGACTTTCCTCGGTTCACTCGTAATACCGCGCCGGCGTTGCTTTGGAGAGGATCCTGGAGGAGATAATAATAATATCCTTGTCAGAGCCTGAGCTGCCTTCTAACGGAGTGATACGCATCACTCTGACTCGCCCACCGTGACATAATCACCCTGCAGAGAGCTGCAGGCGAGCTCGGTAGGCGAACCACTTCTCACTGCAGCTTGTTAAGAGAAAGGTGGCATTAAGTAGTGCTCCATGCAAACTCCTATTGAACCCGTCTTGTCTTTTCTCCCACTCCATGTGAACAATGTCTAGGTGAGTCATAGACCACCTCGGGCTACGCAAGTTGCATTTTCCCCCCCCCTCTCTTCCTTTCTCTTTTAAGATCGAGCCGCGCTTTTTGACTTGGATGAATTTACCATGAGGGCAAAGAAAACAAACTCAGCGGGATGTTAAATAATGCAGTGGTAAAAAGTGGTGACCCTTTCCCTTAACTCAACCCACGCACTCGGAGACGTTCTTCTACACTGTGAGACGGCACAGGATGAGAGGGAAAGCAATGTAGGATAGGATTTCTCTTCTTGGTTTTTCTCCTCTGGGCGCAGACATCTTTAATGAGAGGAGTAGTTGGGAGTAGGGCTGGGCGATACATCGATATACTCGATATATCGCGGGTTTGCAGTGTTTCCCATAAACTGCCAAGATACCTGTGGCGGTGGGGGCGTGGCTATTGGCGTGGTCACCATGACACCATCGAGTTATTTGCATAATTTACTACAATGATATCATTTTCTCTAAAAGGCTCAAAAAATGTATACTTACTAATTAATAATAACAGTTTTGTTTTAAACGTCCATCCATCCATTTTACAATATAATTACAACACTGTATGTACATATTTATATACAGATTTGAACAATAAGTTATTCACTGAAATATATTTATTAATTGTGGTTCTTACAAAAAATATATCTTATAAAATATAAAAGCTAAAATGTCTCTTAAAGCTCTGCCCCTTTAATTAGTGCATACTAAATCATTTAACTTTAGCCTACTACTACAACCATATTATTTACCAGCAACATAAAGTGAAACAGAGGCAGAGGTGTCCTGCCACAGTCCGATGTATTGTCGTGGAGATAAAAGGCACTGAATGTCCATTTCGCGTTCTCGACTCTCATTTTCAAGAGGATATAGTATCCGAGGTGGTTTAAAATACAAATCCGTGATCCACAATAAAAAAAGGAGAGTGTGGAATCCATTGAGCCAGCTTGTACCTAAGTTACGGTCAGAGCGAAAAAAGATACGTCCTGCACTGTCTCTCAAGTCCTTCACTGTAACGTTCCTCATCTACGAATCTTTCATCCTCGCTCAAATTAATGGGGTAATCGTCACTTTCTCGGTCCGAATCTCTCTCGCTCCATTGTAAACAATGGGGAATTGTGAGGAATACTAGCTCCTGTGACGTCACGCTACTTCCGGTACAGGCAAGGCTTTTTTTTATCAGCGAGCAAAAGTTGCGAACTTTATCGTTGATTTTCTCTACTAAATCCTTTCAGCAAAAATATGGCAATATCGCGAAATGATCAAGTATGACACATAGAATGGATCTGCTATCCCCGTTTAAATAAAAAAAAATCATTTCAGTAGGCCTTTAAGACTATGGTGTGGGCACGGACTACAATGGCGGATGCGCGCACATTTTCAGGACTTATGCAGATCCCAAACACACATCAGCAAGTACCAGAAGGTAAGAAAAGTTGGTTTTGCATAATATTACGGAACAAAACGCCATGTCTGCTAATAGGTGCCAGTTTGCGGTCCTTATACCCGCACCATAATAATACTCGTATGTTTAATGAGCCGACAATCCATCAAGCGGTGCGGCTTCATAGCTTACCGAAGTCGTACTAAAACATTTTGACAGATTTTTGAGTGCTGTGTGTAATGTTCTACATTGTCAATGGAACATTTTAAGTTTTGGTGTTGTTTACTGGCGTCGTCTTGCAGTTTACACGTATCTCTTATGTATGACTGCCATCTACTGGTCATACTTATCATTACACCATGTACGAAATAAAACCAGATTTTGCTTACCGATTTATGAGAAAATAAAAGGATTTTAAGTGCGCCTGTTATGCCCATTTGATTGTCGACTCTTACTGACACCTTGTGGCGATATGAAAATACTACGCTTGATTTGTTTGGGCACTTCCCGGGTTGACGATGTCAGTTCAGTTCATGAGACAATTGAGAAGTAGACATGTTGTGTTAGCTCTTGCAAGCCTTGGAAAAGATAAGTCTGTAAGTAAACCGTTTAACTTGTTTATATAACTCAATAATAAGGTGGAAAGTGGTTCAGTTTGATACTAAGATGTTTATTTAAAAACGATTTATGTGCACTGTTTTAATGGATTTTTTGAGGACTTAAAATGGCTACCAGTCGTATATTTCCACCATCGAAATAGTTTCAACGCTCAGCAGTATTTGTTTGATGATAGTGCTGTATATTTGTGTAAAGCTAATATTTACATATTGTGTATTACATTTCAGTATGTTATTTAAATCACATAGCTTATACCACACTTGCCAACCCTCCCGTTTTTACCGGGAGACTCCCGGTATTCAGCGCCTCTCCCGATAACCTCCCGGCAGAAATGTTCTCCCGACAAACTCCCGGTATTCAGCCGGAGCTGGAGGCCACGCCCCCTCCAGCTCAATGCGGACCTGAGTGGGGACAGCCTGTTCTCACGTCCGCTTTCCCACAATATAAACAGCTTGCCTGCCCAATGACTTCATAACTGTAGAATGATCGAGGGCGAGTTCTTGGTTTCTTATGTGGGTTTATTGTTAGGCAGTTTCATTAACGTCCTCCCAGCGCGGTAACAACAGCAGTCACGTTTAGTCTACCGTAAAGCAGTTCGTCTGCCGTAAACAGCAATGTTGTGACACTCTTAAACAGGACGATACTGCCATCTACTGGATAGCCTCCAGAACACTGAAATTCAAGTATTTTTTTTATTTATATGTATAATAAAATAAATATATATATATATATAGCTAGAATTCACTGAAAGTCAAGCATTTCATACATATATATATATATATGAAATACTTGAGTTGGTGAATTCTAGCTTAAATATATTCCCCTCTTAACCACGCCCCCGACCACGCCCCCCACCCCCCACCCCCCACCCCCCACCTCCCGGTATCGGAGGTCTCAAGGTTGGCAAGTATGGCTTATACATTTGTCATTGTGTATTTCAGTTTTAAATAAAAGTCCAGTGCAAGACAAAAGATAAGAAAAGGACAGATAATAAAGAGCCTAAATGGATTATTCTGCTTTGGAACTTTATTAGAACGTCTTGGATTGTTTGTTAGCTGTCTGCCGAGCTGTATAACCTCAACACATATAGTGAGGGCAGAAAAACGCCTTATAGTTCGAAAAAGACGGTAATGAAGGCTACAACGCTGCACAGCATTTTGTCAAGGTTCTAGAGACTCCCCTACCAAACACGATATACTTGTGACCTTTCAGCTTGGCTCATGTCTGAGGTCACATTCCATCACTGTAGTGGGGAGTGTGAAGCTGATGATGCTGGTTTAAAACCATCATGTCTCTTCAACTACACAAGCAGCTGAAACGAAGCCAAGGGGGTTTAGGAATTCTCCTGCTCATGTGTCATCTGTAAAAAGCATGGATGCCGGCCGTGCACGGAGGATCAATACAACCACTTGTCATGGGGAAGAATGAATGGACGGTAGTGGAGGGCACAGAGTGCAAGCGAGGGGAGTGGAAAACTGGAAATGGGTAGGACAGGGCAGGCATCCATTGCCAAATGTCCTTTTCATTTAACACCGCCAACCCCATGTCCACCCCCACCCCAAAGGCACATTATCCACACAAACAAACAGGGTATGTACTATATAAAGGAGTCTCAGACCTCAAAAGCCGGAGGTCATGTTGGGAAGGGATGTGGCACGTTAAGTGGAATTTACTTTTGATGCAGACATCAGGCCTCAGGTTTCTGGCAAATGAAACCCAAGCTGCTCCATGCAGGGCTGGACAGGACTTTCATTGCAGAGGCAGTCCCTCTCTCCAAATACCTTCCCTGCTTAACTGCCTTTCTAAAGGTGAACCGGAAGGTGTGTGAGTGTCGGGGGGGGTGGTGTTATTTTCAGTTTAACTACCTCCTACAACAGGCCTGGGCAATTATTTTGACTCGGTGGCCAAATTTAGGGAAAAAAATGTGTCTGATGTCCGGTATATCTATCTATCTATGTATCCATCCATCCATCCATCTTCTTCCGCTTATCCGAGGTCGGTCGCAGGGGCAGCAGCCTAAGCAGGGAAGCCCAGATTTTCCTCTCCCCAGCCACTTCGTCCAGCTCCTCCCGGGGGATCCCGAGGCGTTCCCAGGCCAGCCGGGAGACATAGTCTTCCCAACGTGTCCTGGGTCTTCCCCGTGGCCTCCTACCGGTCGGACGTGCCCTAAACACCTCCCTAGGGAGGCGTTCGGGTGGCATCCTGACCAGATGCCTGAACCACCTCATCTGGCTCCTCTCGATGTGGAGGAGCAGTGGCTTTACTTTGAGCTCCCCCTGGATGACAGAGCTTCTCACCCTATCTCTAAGGGAAAACCCCGCCACCCGGCGGAGGAAACTCATTTCGGCCGCCTGTACCCGTGATCTTGTCCTTTCGGTCATGACCCAAAGCTCATGACCATAGGGGAGGATGGGAACGTAGATCGACCGGTAAATTGAGAGCTTTGCCTTCCGGCTCAGCTCCTTCTTCACCACAACGGACCGATACAGCGTCCGCATTACTGAAGACGCCGCACCGATCCGCCTGTCGATCTCACGATCCACTTTTCCCCCACTCGTGAACAAGACTCCTAGGTACTTGAATTCCTCCACTTGGGGCAGGGTCTCCTCCCCAACCCGGAGATGGCACTCCACCCTTTTCCGGGCAAGAACCATGGACTCCGACTTGGAGGTGCTGATTCTCATCCCAGTCGCTTCACACTCGGCTGCGAACCGATCCAGTGAGAGCTGAAGATCCTGGCCAGATGAAGCCATCAGGACCACATCATCTGCAAAAAGCAGAGACCTAATCCCGCAGCCACCAAACCGGATTCCCCCCAACGCCTTGACTGCGCCTAGAAATTCTGTCCATAAAAGTTATGAACAGAATCGGTGACAAAGGGCTATCTATCTATGTATGTATACACAAAATCTGCTGTACTGTATGTGTGCTTGGGTCCTATTTTTAAGAAAACTAATACAAAACCTCACAATAATGTCTGATTGAATGCTAAAACGTTATGACAGACCGCCTTGAAACACGGAATGGAATTTTACATTTTTTTACTGAATGAGAGCAAAGAATGTGGTATTTACAATATTGACTATGAATGATAAAACACTGAATACTGACAACAAAAGAACGTCACACCCCCTCCATCCACATATTTTACAATTAAGGGAAACGCAAGATACAGTGAATATGAACGCTAAGGGTAAAAAAAACCCCACCTACGATCTGATATATCTGATGTATCACTAAGCTTTAGAACTTTGTTGTAAAAATCTCCTTCCGCGTCTGTCCCCGACACCCACATTTTCAGGCTCTGGAAACGCTCCTCACCCACACCGTTTGGTGCCTCGTCTGAGCTGCTGTGACTTACATTACCATAGTAACTAATTAGATGAACATAGTAACTAATTAGATGACCATAGTAACTAGTATATCATACAAAAGCACAGATTCCAACCATTGATATACTTAGTATAGTTGAAGACTTACGGTCTTTAGAAAACATCACTGCACATTAGAGATGCGCGGATAGACAATTATTTCATCCGCAACCGCATCACAAAAGTCGTCATCCACCCGCAATCCACCCGAACTAACATTGTATCAAAACCACAACCGCCCACCACCCACCCGTTGTTATATATCTAATATAGACGATACAAGGCATTCCTGTTAAAGAAATGAGACTGATCCAATGCAGCAGAGACATTCAATGCGTGCCACGCAATATCTCTTGGCCACGCATTAGAGCATACTTGCCAACCCTCCCGGTTTTACCGGGAGACTCCCGGTATTCAGCCGGAGCTGGAGGCCACGCCCCCTCCAGCTCAATGCGGACCTGAGTGGGGACAGCGGCAACAGTCTGTTTTCACGTCCGCTGTAGAATGATCGAGGGCGAGTTCTTGGTTTCTTATGTGGGTTTATTGTTAGGCAGTTTCATCAACGTCCTCCCAGCGCGGTAACAACACGCAACAACAGCAGTCATGTTTTCGTCTACCGTAAAGCAGTTCGTCTGCCGTAAACTGCAATGTTGTGACACTCTTAAATAGGACAATACTGCCATCTACTGGAAAGCCTTCAGAACACTGAAATTCAAGTATTTCCTTTTATTTATATGTATAATAAAATAAATATAAATATATATATATATATATATGTATAAATATATATATATATATATATATATATATATATATATATATATATATATATATATATATATATATATATATATATATATATATATATATATATATATATATATATATATAGGAAATACTTGAGTTGGTGAATTCTACCTTAAACATATTCCCCTCTTAACCACGCCCCCAACCACGACCCCGTCAGGCAGTGTTGCCCTGTTTGAGACTGTCACAGCATTGCTGTTTACGGCAGACGACCTGCTTTACGGTAGGACAAAAACGTGACTGTTGTTGTTGTGTGTTGTTGCCGCACTGGGTAGATGTTCATGAAAACTGCCTACAATAAACCCACCTAAAGAAACAAAGAACTCGCCCTCGATCATTCACATGGGTAACAACATTTAACTATGTATTTTTTTTTCTGAATTGGTTCAACCGCCATCCGCCCGAATCTATTTAAAATCTATTTTTTTCGTCATACAACCGCCCGACCCACGGTTTACCCGCGGACTCCGCGGATGTACCCGCTAACCGCGCATCTCTACTGCACATAATAATGGCAGATACACTTTCCATCTTAAAGATCTAGAACAATTATTTGGGAATGTCCGGCTGGCCAAATTGAAAAGCTTAACGGGCCGCATGTGGCCCCCGGGCCTTAATTTGCCCAGGTCTGTCCTACAACATAGTTTGCATCTGAAAAAGCTACCATAGTTATACAACTGTATATACTATAACTATAAGCCACTACTTTTTTACAACGCTCTGAACCCTGCGGTTTATAAAACGGTGCCGCTAATTTATGGCTTCGCCCTAATGTTTCGTATTCAACAAATAGTTTTGCTATTACACTGACAGAGACACTAAAAAGGTGTGTAATTCTTTGTGCTATGGCACGACCTTTTGCACAGGTTTGCTCAGGGTAGATAATGTACTTCCTGTTTCACGCCTTGAACAGGAAGTATAACCGTCCACAGCATTTCTTCATTCATCACTCCGGGCAACAGTTGTAAGTTAGACAATATAACTAAAAAAATGTATACTTACTAAACCGTCTCATGTCTATAGGAGTGTTTTCATGCATATTTGTACGTGTTATCGTAATGTAATCAAGCTGGCGTTGTTAGCATTAGCAAATATGCTAACATGTCTAAAAGTGCCTGTGTTAGCATTATTAACATTTCACCAAAACGTCACAACGTGGAGTTATTGAGTCTGGTTAGCTGATTGGAGAGCTAGCTTCCGCAGATAGTCGGTCCATGATGATGACTTCTGTTTTGTTTGATCAGCTGTTTTACTACCGTGTGACAGGTACCGTTTGGAAAAAATTAAAGCGTGTAAATAAAGTTTTTAAAAATCTTTCGTACAGTACAGGTGTACAGTACAGGCCACACCTTCTCATTTCAATGAGTTGTCTTTATTTTCATGATTATTTACATTGTAGATTGTCACTGAAGGCATCAAATCTATGACACCTGTGAAGTGAAAACCATTTCAGGTGACTACCTCTTGAAGCTCATCGGGAGAATGCCAAGAGTAATCAGAGCAAAAGGGTGGCTATTTTGAAGAAACTAGAATATAAAACATGTTTTCAGTTATTTAACCGTTTTTTTGGTTATGTACATAACTCCACATATGTTCATTCATAGTTTTGATGCCTTCAGTGACAATCTACAATGTAAATAGTCATGAAAATAAAGAAAACACATTGAATAAGAAGGTGTGTCCAAACTTTTGGCCTGTACTGAATGCCTGCGGCTTATAGTTTGGTGCGGATAATATATGTAAGAATACTTTTTCTTCTAAAATTTGGTGGGTGTGGCTTGAATACCGGAAAATATAATATTTACCTTATTAGGTTGAGTGTGTTGGGTGACATAAAAACCCAAATGAATGTTACCCATAAAGACCAACTAAAACTTCATCGCAGTTTCTTTTTTCTCAGTTTTGACTGGCTTTAACATGGAAAAGTGTGCTATTATTAGTGTCAACCACACAAACACTAGATCTCTTCTTTGATGTGACCCCAACTCTTGAGCTCCACTGTGACTGACAGGCCACATGTGTGACAGGGATGGGACGGGTGTTGTTTGGATCATGTTGTTTTTTTTCTTCTATGTGTTACTAATCGGTTTTGAGCGTAGGGCCTTATGATTTCTGTGTTTATGAAATGGCCGGCGGAGTTACGGAATTGGCCTGACAAAACAGAATCTAGTATTGAATGCGGAAATCCACGTAAAGTGACTGAAATGCGGTCATTATGAAGAGAGGAAAGTGTGCAAATAGTCAACAGTGAAATCTATGCACTAAACCAGTGTTTTTCAACCACTAGTGTGCCGTGAGATATTGCCTGGTGTGCCGTGGAAAATGATGCAACTTCACCAAACTGGTCCAAAAAATATTCTTTGCAAATCAATAATTATAATCTGCAAATAATGTGCCGTTGCTCAGTGTCTGTGCTGTGTAGAGCTCGGCAGAGTAACCACGTAATACTCCATGTCAGTAGGTGGCAGCAGGTAGTTCATTGCTTTGTAAAAGTCGGAATGTGTTGGTTGAGACCAGGATGGTTTGTTGTGATCCCAATATACAGACAGCGTGGAGGTAAAAAGGTATGTAATGCTTAAACCAAAAATGAACAAAAGGGAAAGGGAAAGGAAAAGGCTATGGCAATGCAAAACTAAAGTAAAACTGAACTGGCTACAAAGAAAACAGAAACAGAATGCTGGACGACAGCAAAAACTTACGGCGTCCACAAAGTACATCCGTACATGACGCGACAATCAACAATGTCCACACAAAGAAGGATAGCAACAACGTAAATAACCTTGCTTGCTAACACAAAGCAGGTGCGCGGAATAGCGCTCAAAGGAAGACATGAAACTGCTGCAGGAAAACACCAACAAAACAGGAAGGGCCACCAAAATAACAGCGCAAGACAAGACAGTGTTTCCCATAAACTGCCAAGATACCTGTGGCGGTAGGAACGTGGCTATGGGCGTGGTCACCATGACATCATCAAGTAATTTGCATAATTTACTACAATGATATCATTTTCTCTAAAAAGGCTCAAAAAAATGTATACTTACTAATTAATAATAACAGTTTTGTTTTAAACGTCCATCCATCCATCCATTTTACAATATAATTACAACACTTTATGTACATATTTATATACAAATTTGAACAATAAGTTATTCACTGAAATATATTTATTAATTGTGGTTCTTACAAAAAATACATCTTATGAAATATAAAAGCTAAAATGTCTCTTAAAGCTCTGCCCCTTTAATTAGTGCATACTAAATAATGTAACTTTAGCCTACTACTACAACCATATTATTTACCAGCAACATAAAGTGAAACAGAGGCAGAGGTGTCCTGCCACAGTCAGTAACAAATAAACAGAAAACAGTAGTGGTCAAATACAAATAAGACAACAAGAGAAGTATCATACACTTCTCTTTTGTAAAGTAAATCTGAACAGCCGATATGGGCATCTACATCAACTATATGATTTGCCTGAGAAGCTGGACAGGACAAAATAAATAAATTAAAAAAATAAAACAAATAAAAAAAAATCTATTTGTGGCAGACGTAATTCTTTCGTGGCGGGCCGCCACAAATAAATGAATGTGTGGGAAACACTGCAAGAACTAAAGCACTACACAAGGGAAAACACCAACAAACTCAGAATAAGGCACGACGACCTGGTGGAGTGAAATTTTTTTACGTTTCCTGCTGGTGGTGTGCCTCCGGATTTTTTCATGAAAAAAATGTGCCTTGTCCCAAAAAATTATGCTTTTTTTGAATTTTTTACTCATTTATTTATTTTTTACAAATTGTATGACTACTTTTTCTCCAACAGTCGAGTGAACGAACATAAAAACTGTGAGCTGGGGCTAGCCAGCTGGCTGGTGTCGATACGACTACCAGTGCCAGGGATTGTAGCATTTTAAACAGCTTTACTGCTAAGTTATTGATCACTCGACAGCTTGTAAATCTATAGTTTGGCCACCAGTGTTGAAATAATACTTGATGCATTGATGATATATCGAACTGGAAATCTCATGTAAAAAATATACAACATAAAGTAGCAAGAAACACGTCAATAATGAATAAAGCAAAACATGCTTTAGACCAGGGGTGTCAAACTCATTTTAGATCGGGGGCCACATGGAGAAAAATCTACTCCCAGGTGGGCCGGACAGGTAAAATCACGGCACGATAACTTAAAAATAAAGACAAATTCAGATTGTTTTCTTTGTTTAAAAATAGAACAATAAAATTCTGAAAATGTACAAATCATAATGTTGTTTTTTTTTTTTTTTTACACTTACATGTTGCGGTTAATAGTATTCTATCTTTATTTGTCGTTATTTATATTTTCTGAATACATTATGTGATAATGTTCATCAGTCAACTCATTGGTGTTAATTTTCAATCTATTACGATAAAAAAATTATATCAAAATCAAATTACAGGATGTCATTCATGTAAGTTTGCTCATTTTCCTTAACTGGTGCACTAACATCATGTGGTTTATTTTATTTTTTTACATATGTAGCATAATCTACAAAGATGCAAATAATTGCTATTGTGACATCTAGTGGACACATTTAGAACAGCAGTTTCTTTCATTCAAAAATGTTGGTTCATTTTTATACTTAGCAAACTCATCCCGCGGGCCGGATAAAACCTGTCCGCGGGCCTGATCCGGCCCACGGGCCGTACGTTTGACACCCCTGCTCTAGACCAAAAATCCCTTCATATTCTCTACTGCTCGCTAGTGTTACCATATCTGAGTTATTGTGTAGAAATATGGGGAAACAACAACAAAAGTACACTTCATTCATTAACGGTGTTACAAAAAAGATCAGTTAGAATTAGGGATGTCCGATAATGGCTTTTTGCCGATATCCGATATTCCAATATTGTCCAACTCTTTAATTACCGATACCGATATCAACCGATACCGATATCAACCGATATATGCAGTCGTGGAATTAACACATTATTATGCCTAATTTGGACAACCATGTATGGTGAAGATAAGGTACTTTTTAAAAAAATAAATAAAATAAGATAACTAAATTAAAAACATTTTCTTGAATAAAAAAGAAAGTAAAACAATATAAAAACGGTTACATAGAAACTAGTAATTAATGAAAATGAGTAAAATTAAGTGTTAAAGGTTAGTACTATTAGTGGAGCAGCAGCACGCACAATCATGTGTGCTTACGGACTGTATCCCTTGCAGACTGTATTGATATATATTGATATATAATGTAGGAACCAGAATATTGATAACAGAAATAAATGGGGGGAGGGAGGTTTTTTGGGTTGGTGCACTAATTGTAAGTGTATCTTGTGTTTTTTATGTTGATTTAATAAAAAAATAAAATGAAAAATAAAAAAAACCGATACAGATAATAAAAAAAACGATACCGATAATTTCCGATATTACATTTTAACTCATTTATCTAACATCCCTAGTTAGAATAATACATAATGTTGGATATAGAGAACAAACAAACCCTTTATTTATTGAATCGAAAATACTGAAATTCCACGACATAGTGAATTTGCAAACAGCTAAAATGATGCACAAAGCAAACTATAACCTGCTACCCAAGAATATACAACAATTCTTCTCAACAAAAGAGGAGAAATATGTAATTTAAAACATTTGTACGCACGTACAACACTTAAGACCTTCAGTATATCAGCATGTGGAATTAAATGATGGAATGGATTAAGCAAAGAAATCAAACAATGTACTAATATGATCCACTTCAAGAAACTCTTCAAACTTAAAGTGTTTACAAAGTACAAAGAAGAAGATCCATGATAAACATTCTGAATTTATTTCATCCATCCATTCATTTTCTAGATAATCTTACTCATCTCACCATATGAAATATAACTTACTTCACCCATTATTATTTATTGTTGTTGTGATTACTTATGGAGTATATCGTGAATAAATTGAGAACAGGAAGTGAACAAAAGTGTTAGCAACTGCTATGTAAAAGGAAAAGGGGTAGGATTAAATAAGCTCTGCTTCTTCCTGCTCCTTTTCGAACATGTTGAAAAGAGAAACTGGAAATTGTGATGCATCATGTTGTATGCTTGCATGTTCCAAATAAACTCAAACTCAAACTCCTTGTGTGTGCTTTCGCTGGAATTTGTTTAAACTTGAAAGCAGTTACAGTTAGGGGTGTAACGGTACACAAAAAATTCGGTTCGGTACATACCTCGGTTTAGAGGTCACGGTTCGGTTCATTTTCGGTACAGTAAGAAAACAACAAAATATACATTTTTGGGTTATTTATTTACCAAATTTTGCAAAATCTTCCACCAAAAATATTTTTCTTAGTGGAATATTTGATGTGAAGTAATGGGAACCTTGGATAGGTCAATAATTCATAATAACATTGATTTTGATGCAATATTATGTTTTGAGCAATGACAGTTTGAAAGAAAGCTTTGTTTTATTAGTCAACATTGCAACTTTTTCTAAATTACATTTAACCTTTAAGCTTTTTTATTTCACTTTTGTTATGTTTTTGTTTATTTTAATAGTATTTTTAGAATGTGCCGTGGGCCTTTAAAACATTAGCTGTGGGCCGCAAATGGCCTCCGGGGGCACACTTTTGACACCCCTGCTATAGATAATAAAATGTGATAAATCTATGGATGAAAAGTAAAGCCTGGCGACGCATGCGCGTTTATCATAACTCTCTTTCTCTTTGTCTCTGCCCCTCCCTCACCAATGCTGCTGCGCGCACAATTTGTTTTGTTTTTAACCCCTTCTTAACCCTGAACGTACATTGAAAATACACGCAACCCTAACTCAAAATGCCGGACATTCGAGGCATTTAAGAAACTCCGCCCTGACAGCTCCGCAAAAGAGGACATGTCCGGTGAAAAGAGGACGTATGGTCAGTCTATCCTAGCCCGTTAGCTGCTAGCATGCCGTGTGTTGTGCCTCGGTGTGCATTGTTTACACAACGTGCGTTACGCTACTTAATATGTCCGTGTGGTAACTCGTTCGGTAGACCTCCGAACCGAACCGGAACCCCCGTACCGAAACGGTTCAATACAAATACACGTACCGTTACACCCCTAGTTACAGTACATTATAATGCTTTGACTTGAAAAACTGGGGGAAATGTTCCAAAGATGTATTATATCAATAAATGTAGGGATTTTTTCCTTTTTTAGGTTTCATTTTATAAAATAATTTTGCAAGAACAACAACTGAAACATGGTAAAGGTGGATTATTGGGATACTAGGGTACTAAAAAGAACAACAACAACGTACACTGAGCCAAACCTAAAACCCCGTCACAAAACCCCAATGAGATCTAAACTGTGGATTTTGAGAACCGTTCCACCCTTAGTGTGACTCAAGGTGAGGAATTTCTAAACACAATTACAGCAGCACTTAAGAGAGAAGGGCACGATAAGGACACATTAGCAGATTTATGAGCAATCAATGCTAAAATGGCAAGAAAAAGTTTTTGGCCTTGTCAAAAGTACACAGAGCATCAATTGCTTATTACGTTTCGATTAAAATATAATGAAGCGAATGAATGCAACTTTGTCTTACATACAACTCATTAAATTATGCAAATGAAAAGAAAAAAAAACAACAAGCAACGAATGTTCCCTGCGGCGCTCATACACTTTTCCGGGGCTTGTTCATGTTGGTAAGAATGAATATCTTAGCACTTGTTAAAAGCTTTGTTATTCTTTGAAGTATCTGCATAGAGCACACTAAGTGAGCAAAAAGGATGTCAAGCCACATACAGAAGATCGGCATTTTCTTCTTCTGGTTTGTGGGTTCCAGTGAGGTTACCGCAGTGTGTATACATAATGCATTGCACATCATTAAAAAAAAAGTGATTTATTCTTGAAGCACAGGCGAGAAGAAAGCGTCGTTAAAATGCTAATTGCCACAATTCACCGATACAAACCAGTCTTCGTTTGTTGATAACATATTTTCACTAAATGACACTGCACTACAATTACACTATTAAGCCTTCCCTTAATAACGAGTCTGTATTTGCATAATTTAGCCTGCCCTATTTTTTTAGGGGGTCTGCTGGCACTAGAACGACATATAGGCATATATAGATATGTAGGCTAGACTACTGCGACTCACTTCTTGTCGGGATCCCCAGCAAGAACATCCAGAAGCTGCAGTACTTACAAAATAGCGCTGCTAGGATCCTGATGAGAGTGCGGAAATACGACCGCATCACACCGGTTCTCAAATCCCTTCACTGGGTTCCTGTTCCACTCAGGATTGAATACAACGTCTCCCTACTAACCCACCAGTGCCTCCATGGAAATGCCCCCCTCTACCTCAAAGAAGTGCTCACCCCCAAATCCTCCACACGACACCTCTGAGGACAAAGCTCCGAACTATGGGAGACCAGGCTTTCTGCTAAGCCGCTCCCTGACCACCTGAGGGCACCACAGACTGTGGATGCTTTTAAAAAAGGCTTAAAAACCCTTCTTTTTTTAAAAAAGCCTTTTTTTTTTTTTAGATATATGTGTGCTAGTTCTAGCTATTAGGCTGTTCTAGTTTTTATTTTTTTACTATTTATTTTACTTGTTGGGGGCAGCTATTTGTGGTTCTAGCGTTGTTGTTTTTTAAATGCACTGTAGCACTTTGAGGTTGTTTGTTTAAATAAAATCTATAATTATTATTATTATTATATATTGCTTTTGCATACCATGCCCATTTGAGTGTGGACTCAGAAGACGCAACTGGTTTACCTGGTAGTCCAGGGGCCAAAGGTGGACCTGGAGTTCAAGGCGAGCCTGGTCCCAGAGGTCATGCCAGCATGTCCGTTGACCCTTGACCTTTGGGCGAGCCTGGGGTTCCTGGCAGTGTTTCCCACACATTCATTTATTTGTGGCGGCCCGCCACGAAAGAATTACGTCCGCCACAAATAGATTTTTTTTTTTTTAAATTTGTTTTTTTTTTGTCCTGTCCAGCTTCTCAGGCAAATCATATAGTTGATATAGATGCCCATATACGCTGTTCAGATTTACTTTACAAAAGGGAAGTGTAAGATA
Organism: Entelurus aequoreus; assembly: GCF_033978785.1. NCBI lineage: Eukaryota > Metazoa > Chordata > Actinopteri > Syngnathiformes > Syngnathidae > Entelurus > Entelurus aequoreus. The sequence continues at coordinate 81,821,356 of NC_084736.1, forward strand.
CTTCTCTTGTTGCCTTATTTGTATTTGACCACTGCTGTTTTCTGTTTATTTGTTACTGACTGTGGCAGGACACCTCTGCCTCTGTTTCACTTTATGTTGCTGGTAAATAATATGGTTGTAGTAGTAGGCTAAAGTTAAATTATTTAGTATGCACTAATTAAAGGGGCAGAGCTCTAAGAGACATTTTATATTTTATAAGATATATTTTTTGTAAAAAAAATAAAAAATAAAAAAAACATTTTAAAAAAAGGCTTAAAAACCCTTCTTTTTTTTAAAAAAAGCCCTTTTATTAGATATATGTGTGCTAGTTCTAGCTATTAGGCTGTTCTAGTTTTTATTTTTTTACTATTGATTTTACTTGTTGGGGGCAGCTATTTGTGGTTCTAGCGTTGTTTTTTAAATGCACTGTAGCACTTTTAGGTTGTTTGTTCAAATAAAATCTATAATTATTATTATTATTATATATTGCTTTTGCATACCATGCCCATTTGATGCACATGCACCAACTGCTCGTCTTATCCAAAAGCATATTGTTGATACTTTACTTGGTGTGATTTTGGGTTGAGAATTTGAGTTATGGTAATGTGTTTCTGTTGGTCACAGTGAATGTACAGTGACGTACTTGGGAAGTATTGTCAAGCTCAATCACCTCACTGTTCAAACGGGAACGATAACACAAACTTTGACAAAGGTGGACTTTGAGACCTTTTAAAAGTTTGCCTTTTTAAGCAAAAAACACACCGCCTAAATGACGTTTAAAAAAAAATCGGACTCGTGCAAACGACCCTCGAGTGTTGAAGCCAGGATCAAATAACTGCAGTAATGCCTATTTATGTACTGTGCATAGCCCAACTTCGTTTCGATGCCCGCACTTTGAGAAATAGTCAGCCTCGCTTAGGTGGCTCCTGTCTATATTTGAACAAGAGTCGTGCAAACATTTGAAGTCAAGGCAGCAGCTTGTGTGCTCAAGTAGTCTTTTCTCATATTTAAGAGAATCCTTGGATTAGTAGTTGGTTTAGGCTGCAGGGCCTCTGCAGAGCATGTGCCTTATTCAGAACAGAGAGGAGAAGTGTGTTTGTATTTCATGTCTGCCCGTGGTGTGGAAGCATGTAGAAGGATAAAGAATGTCTCTGTAAACATATACTGTCATTCCACATGAAAGGGTAGACCGTTTCAGCCAACAGGACCAAGTACAGTCATTTTCCACAGGAAACATTCAATTGTATACGATAGATCTTCCATAGACATCCCAAGTGCATGGATGCATGTGTTAATAATAGGGGTCTGTTTGTTTTACTACAACACCTAATAAGCAACTACAACTACTGCTGGATGATTTTACCATCTCCATGTTTGGTTTTGGCTATAATTGTTTTAAGCATCTGCTTGAGTTCATCTAAGCATTGGCTTCCCTGCTGACATTGTGAACCTGCGTGGCATCCCACCTCAATGCTACTCACTTTTGCGTGTAACTGGAAACGTTTTCTTTCCTACAGCTCTGTAATGTGTATTTGAGCAATCAGGCTCCGAAGAATGAGAACGGGATCCTGGTGCGATGCCAGTGTCAGGAGGCAAGGACGTCCAGTACAATAGTCCACATACTTTTAACACAGAGTAATACTGTCACACATTTTGCAATGACTAAAACAGATGTGTTGACATGTGTCAGTTTTCTAAGAACTGCTGATAGTTTCCACCATAAAAATACAAAAACACAGGTGCACACTGTACGTGCGTGCATGGACGTCCACTAGATCTAGGCAGTCTCACTTTTGGTTTTCCATCTCAGTGTCCTTACATTCCATTGATTATACAATGATGGTTGTCAATGCCCAATCACACTCATTTTTCCAGAATTTCGGGTCATACTCAAAACGAAAAAAATTAAATAGGATGGAATGAAGCATATTAAGTATATTGTTCCAGGGTTTCCCCTACATGTACTTGATTGTGGCGGTCTGCCAGGGCAAAGTAAAAGCCACCATGCTTCAAAAATTCAGTTTTTTTGCCATTCTTATCCTAACAAAAGGCCCAATTCCAACACACATTCCCTCCCATGGACACACATCTCCATCACAATTAGGGCTGCAACAACTAATAGATTTAATCGATTATAAAAATAGTTGGCGATTAATTTAGTCATCGATTCGTTGGATCTATGCTATGCGCATGCGCAGAGGCTACTTTTTTATTTTTTTATAAACCTTTATTTATAAACTGCAACATTTACAAACAGCTGAGAAACAATAATCAAAACAAGAATGGTGCCAGTATGCTGTTTTTTTTCAATAAAATTCTGGAAAGGATAGAAATGTAGATTGTCTCTTTTATCCGATTATTAATCGATTAATCGATTAATAACAACTAATTTGATAATTGATTAACCTGTCGATTATTACTTCGATTAATAATCAAATAAAAGAGACAAACTACATTTCTATCCTATCCTATAAATGGCAAGTCTTGTTTAGCGTTGTCCTTGCTCTGGGCCTGAGAAGTTAAATGTGATGCATCTTTTGAATTATGTCTGTAAGCAACATGGGTGAGTGGGGGAGAGAGCGAGTGATATGTCTGATTTGTTCCATAGCCAAGGGTGAGAGCAGCCCAATTATATTCTCAGTGCCTCAAGAAACGTCCAGCCCCTCCTGTAAAAGAAGGCCTTTGCCATCTATCCTCACTTTACCTCTCATCAGACTGCAGGGAGATAAACAGACAGCCCTGTGGAGGCTTGGCCCAACCCTCTGGAATACATTGCAGGGCTTGGATGCTAACATGTCTATTTGCCTTCACTGTGCAATACTGCAGATGGACATTTTTTTACATTATTACCATGGCATCTACTTTAAATCCCTGTACGCTCAATAACTTGTGGTTGATGATGACAGCCAAGCTCCCAAAGAGATTGGGGAAAAAAAACTGTCTCTTGTCAAAGTCAGCACATCCGAGGTTAGCAGAAATTTAACAAGTTCCCTAGACTCTCTCCATCGATGGAGCAAGAGGCTAAGATATAGGCTGCAGACAGCTCTGGGCATGTCACTGTCACTGACACTTGATAGGCCACATAGAAAGAGCCAAACAAGGCTCAATCCTACGAGACCCACACAACTGCCCCTATACTTCTTGCTGCTTACCTCTCAACCAAACAATGTAATACAAACGCAAGCACGTGCAGACACCACTCCCTGGTAGTTAAACTCCAAACCAGATGTTATGGATAAGTAGGGATACAAACAGGGCAAATCAAAGTAGAGGGCGGAATGGTGCAGTACATATTAGCCATAATCAAAACAAAATGTACAGGATGCAAGTATAATTTGACTTTGCGGGGGCAGGCCGAGCACTGCCAAGACAAAAGGTTGAGAAACGACTTAAATTACAAGGATAAAATGCAGTGGTTTGGTACAACTTGGTCAACCATAACACAACAAGGCTGATGACTAACAGTCTAAAAATGTAAATGGCTCATAAATAAACCATTGAAGATGGGATTTGCTTTGTTGTTCAGCAAGGCCATAAATACATAATTGTAAGGTATACATTCCAGTAACTATTTCACACACATGCTGCATGCATTTGTTTATGCTAGATAGTATCACTCAAATGGAATTAATTTGTTTTGTTGTTCTGTCAAGTAGTTGAGGTTATGTGCTGTGTTGGGTCACCGGAGAGAGCTTGAACGAGGCCTGAGCGAGGTCCTCCGTGAATCAACTTCATAGCCGTGTGCTGCTTGCGGAGTCTCTCTTGACTCGCTGCTGTTGCCACAGTGCTAAATTGCACAGCTGTTCGGCAATCTGTGGCGGTGTTAATTACCCAAATGTGAGCAGCAGCTCTTCAGTTTCTCACTAACGAAGGGGACTGCTTTCCAGCGAGAGTGCCGTATGTTTGGTATGTCGGCCCATTTCCACCCGACGCTCCCCTGACAGCACACGCATGGACCATCCGACACATCCTGTAAAAAGATGCATCTAATTAAAGCCCCAGACTCAAATCTGCTTACTAAGGGGGGAAATAAAATGCTGGCTGGTTTTAAAGACGATGAAGGGGGTAGGATGGTATGGAGGGCTTTAATGTGTTGCAAGTGAAAGAGCTTAGAAGGAAATGTGAGACCCCTCAATGGTGAGATCCCAGGCAAGGCTGGAAAGAAATGCTCAATGTGAGTCGATCCGTCAGCGTTTGTCAGTCTGATCCTTTCGCACTTCCAAAGCTTCTAGGCAGTGACAGACAAGGCAGGTTAGCTTCTTAGCCCTTCTTTTTTTGTACATAAATTATCCTCTACTGCATTGAATACCTCTTCTATCCAGAAACTATTCAACGGAAATTGAAAACAAACCATGATGGGTAACGCCAGCAAATGATTTAGCAGCCGCTTCAAATAAAAGAGTGCCTTTTATTCCTACAATATAATGACAATGAACCCTCTCCAGTCAGACACTGTAAACTGTTAATGCACTCCATTAAACAGTACATCACCCCACTTCTTGCATGCAATGTTGAAAACAAAGATGTTAAGAACTCCCCTTATGAATCATACTTGATGGCTAAAAGCCTCGCTGCTGTGCACCACCCACCTCCGGTTATACATGAACAACACAGCCTGAAGTAGCTCTGGGAGACTATATAATGAATGCATGAAGCGAGGTGTCACAGGGGCTTGTATGGTGCACAAAACGATGGGGCAATTAGGCCCACACGACACCTTAGGATGGCGTGATGAAGGACTCCTGGGCTTGTCTCCTCTGCCTCTGTTCCTCTATCATTAAGGTCTGAGCAGCCACATCTGGCTAATGGCACGCCCGGGGTTCCTGCTCAAACACTGTGCCACGCCGTGCACATTTAATTACGCCTCATAAAGGTAACAAAAGACGTCGACTGCTTCTTCGGAAGCACCGTTTGTAAATCAAGCAGAAAGACAAGAGACGGGAGCGAGGCGAGGAGCTGGACAGCTGCCAGGTTTACAGGTTGACCCCCGGCCAGCTGCTTCAAAACAGGCTGAATTCCCTTGAGTGTTGCCACATCTCCTTGAGAAGGAGTCCAATGAGGAAGGACCCCCTCAGTAACCAAGAATCCAAAATGACCTCTAGTTAGGCCCCTTCTACACTAAGCCGGTTAAGGTTATCAAGGGTAAATCCCACCTAACCTTATCCTTGTCCACATACACACAATGGTTGTTTAAGACCCCCTCACCCCCTTCGTCAGTCGGCGCAACACGACCTAGTACGCATGCGCGGAAAATGCGCACATCATAGTCACCTCCAGTGTTGCTTTGTGTGCAAGTTCTTAAATGTAACTTATCTGAACAATATCCAGTGTTGTGGTATTTCACTTAACTGGAATCCAGTGTGCTGTGGGGCCCTATTGTAGTGAATCACACCTGAGCCATCATAAATTAATCAAATCTTTATTAGACAGGTGAAAGTAAAAAATGTGATAAAGAACATTTTACAACAATAAATCTTGGGATCTAGATATCTGGTCAGGACACTCCTCACTCTTTTGCCTTCACCTTCATTGTCCATTAGTTTTTGGTGACTTGATATAATCTGGACCTAGACGTTGAGTCCGCGACATACATGGCGGGCAATAACTGATACAGTCTGCTTTGCCAGTCCAAAAGCATTTGCCATTTTCCGTAGTCTTCCCTCGACGGCCAGGTAATACAAAGCACACGCTACCTTTTTTATCACATCCAAGGGAGCCCACATTCTCGTTGTCTCTCCTTTGACAAATGGAAAAAGTTTTTCGGTAAGTAGAATAACAGCTGACCTGGACATTCGACAGTTCTCTTGCCGTTTGAGAAGTGTTGTATCCAAAATAGCTGCAATCCCTTTCGCTTAAGGTATTCATGGGACGGGGTGGCGCGGTTGGGAGAGTGGCCGTGCTAGCAACCTGAGGGTTCCCGGTTCGATCCCCACCTTCTACCAACCTAGTCACGTCCGTTGTGTCCTTGAGGAAGACACTTCACCCTTGCTCCTGATGGGTCGTGGTTAGGGCTTTGCATGGCAGAATGAATGTGGAAATAGTGTCAAAGTGCTTTGAATACCTTGAAGGTAGAAAAGTGCTATAAAAGTGTAACCCAATTTACCATTAATTTACCATGTGTGATTTCCACAAGCATCTGTACAGATGAACGGAGAAACTCGCCTCCATATTTCCAGTGTTTACCTCAGAGTTACGAAACCGCTTTATTATGGCGCTGGCTGTTGCGCGTTTTTTCTGATGTCACTTCCTGTGTGTGGCTCGGTCTTTCTGGCGTCACTTCCTCTCCGAACTCAGTTTGTACACGATCAGGGAGTCCATACAAAGCTAAGAGCCGGAGATTCAAGAAATACACGGCGCACTTACCCGTGTAAAAAATTGCCCGAGTAGGGGAACCTTAAACGCTGGTTTAGTGTGGCTGAAACGGGGTTTAGGCTAAATAATTATTTGTTTACGGGGTTATCCGGCTTAGTGTAGACATAGCCTTCCGTTAGATGACAATGGGCACTTCAAACTGCTTGTCAGTAGCAGAACAGCTAGTGGATTAAAATAGTTGCTGGGGATTCATCAGCTATTTGAAGTGAAGAGGCATTTTTGGTGAAGGAAACATTGAGCAAAATAAGTCAAATGATTGTAAAGTTGCCCGGTGATTTGACTTGCTACACTTTCTTTGTGCTTTAAAGTAGCCAATGCAAAGAGCTCATCATGCTAAGCCAGTGGTTCTTAACCTGGGTTCGATCGAACCCTAGGGGTTCGGCGGAGCCTCCGCCACGGAGGTAAAGACACATCCGACTTAACGTGTAAATAAAAACTTCTCCCTATCAGCGTATTAGGGATACCCTCCAACAATGTTCTCTCTAATTTTTCATCTGATTTGCAGGTTGTTTGATTGATCGATTGAAACTTTTACTAGCAGATTGCAAAGGAAGAGAATACATTATATGAAACAGTACAGTTTACACTGTACAGTACATATTCCGTACAATTGACCACTAAATGGTAACACCCGAATACGTTTTTCAACTTGTTTAAGTCGGGGTCCACGTTAATCAATTCATGGTAATGTGTGTAATTTGTTTTGAGTTCATGCACTGTGTTGGTTTTGTTCTTTGAACAAGGTGATGTTCATGCAACGTTCATTTTGTGCACCATTAAAAAAAACATTTTATTTTTCACTAAAGAAGGGTTCGGTGAATGCGCATATGAAACTGGTGGGGTTTGGTACCGCCAACAAGGTTAAGAACCACTGTGCTAAGCCAAGAGCATGAAACACACATTACCCATCGACTGCACCTGGAGGTATTTACCGTATTTTTCGGACTATAAGTCGCAGTTTTTTTCATAGTTTACTTACTTACTTAGGAGAATCAGAATCAGAATCAGAATCAACTTTATTGTCATTACTCAGGGTAACGAGATTGAGGCCATTCCATACAGTGCGATAAAACAAGTGTACACTCTATACAGAGGGTGAAATGAATATGTACATGAATATCTACATGAAACAGGGTGGTTGGTGGAATGGGTTATTGCACCGAAGAGAAGGCAGTTTTGAGGGTCAATGGGGAAGTCTGTTCAGGGTGGTTATGGCCCTGGGGAAGAAGCTGTTTTTTAGCCTGTTCGTCCTGGTTTTAATGCACCTGTAGCGCTTCCCAGAGGGCAGCAGGTGGAGCGACTTATGTGTGAAATTATTAACACATTTGCGTAAAATATCAAATAATATTATTGATCTCATTCACGTAAGAGACTAGACGTATAAGATTCCATGGGATTTAGCGATTAGGAGTGACAGATTGTTTGGTAAACGTATAGCATGTTCTATATGTTATAGTTATTTGAATGACTCTTACCATAATATGTTACGTTAACATACCAGGCACGTTCTCAGTTGGTTATTTATGCCTCATATAACGTACACTTATTCAGCCTGTTGTTCACTATTCTTTATTTATTTTAAATTGCCTTTCAAATGTCTATTCTTGGTGTTAGCTTTTATCAAATAAATTTCCCCCAAAAATGCGACCTATGCATGTTTTTTTCCTTCTTTATTATGTATTTTCGGCCGGTGCGACTTATACTCCGCAGCGACTTATACTCCGAAAAATACGGTAATAGACCGTGGATTGTTGACATTTTGAGCTGAGAGAAAATTAAGACAAAAACAAGAGCCTCAGGTATCCAGGGGAGCAGATATGTTTAGGAAACAACACTTTGTGGCAAAAGATGAGAGATAAAAAGCTGTGGCTCATTGTGACAGTAGGGCCCATTGTCAGGCAGTTTGGAGCTGGAAAACCGCAGGAAATATAGTAGGTCACATCCATTTGGACCACCACATAAATCCACTACTGTCCAGTGCCATTCATCACACACCCAGGTTTGAAGTAACCGTCATGCAATGAAAAAGTGAGGGAAAATGTATTTTGTTTTGCCAACACCTCCTCTTCCCTCAACAGTTGCATTTCTCTGCGTTATTTATAACCTTAAATGTTAAAAACAGAGCTGTCTCTGCTGTGTGCATTAAAAGAGAACCTTCCAAATGCTACCTCCTCTGCTTTTGGGCGTAGGGGGAGTGTTTTATGGCAAGTCCCCTGCCAGGACTGCGATGTAGATCCAAGTGCCACGGGGACGAGCATAAATTCTCCATCTCCCGCTGTGGACCACAAAGTGGTGGAGCTTTGGGAGTGTCCTTGAAGTATCACATCACTTGTTTGGTGTCATCTGTTACAGGAGTAATGACATGTCCCCTGAAAAATCCACGTCTCTCGAGGCTCATAAAAGTCTCAGAATAACAGAATGAGTCGCTTCCGTGTCTGAGGATTGTGTAAAAAGCCGTATACATTACAACATATAGAATTAATGGTTTTGTCGCTCTAGTTTTTGCACCAAGTGGATGTAAAGTGCGTTAGGTTACGGGTGAAAATGGGGAAATCAGAAGGGGCTAAGCAAGTATGAGACATGATATAAACTCCAAATATCTCAGAACAAGCTAGTCAGGTTACTTCTAGACCTCCACCCCAGATCCCACCTCACTCCTACCCACTTCTCTAAAGTGGGCTGGCTCAAGGGGGACGACAGGGTTAAACAACTTGCACTGAGCCTAGTCTATAAAATCCACTACACCTCCCTGATACCGAAGTACATGTCAAACTACTTCCTTAACGTAAATGACCGCCATAACCACAACACCAGGGGGAGCTCCACTAACCACGTTAAACCCAGATTCCGATCTAACAAAGGTCTTAACTCATTCTCCTTCTATGCCACATCAATGTGGAATGCGCTCCCAACAGGTATAAAAGAAAGGGCATCTCTATCCTCCTTCAAAACCGCAATAAAAGTTCACCTCCAGGCAGCTACAACCCTTAACTAACACCCTCCCCGGATTGCTAATAATCAAATGCTAATAATCAAATGTAAACAATCAAATGCAGATACTTTTTCTTATGCCTTCTGATCTCTCTCTCTCTATGTCCACTACTTGCTGTCCATATCCTACCCCCCCCCCCTTCCACACCCCTGATTGTAAATAATGTAAATAATTCAATGTGATTATCTTGTGTGATGACTGTATTATGATGATAGTATATATGATAGTATATATCTGTATCATGAATCAATTTAAGTGGACGCCGACTTAAACAAGTTTAAAAACTTATTCGGGTGTTACCATTTAGTGGTCAATTGTACGGAATATGTACTTCACTGTGCAACCTACTAATAAAAGTCTCAATCAATCAATTAAAAAAAAATGTTAGAGAACTGCTAGCCAGAAGAGTCTTACAGAATGTTAGTACCGTTGTTTTTGGAAGTCCAAATGCGCTCCCCCCTTCCATAATTCGTGCAGCCTGTCTCACAGGGCAGCTTAAGTCTCAAAGTATAAGCCAATTTGGATAAGCTATACATTTTAAACAAGTTAATGTTGGGATCCACAGCATGTTCCAACCTAAGCACAGTTCTAACCCTAAGCATGTAGACATTTTTACAGGGATAGTTTTCCTTATTTCTATATTGTCTATTTTCTTGAACCTCTCTCCCATTCATTCTTGGTTTTTGAAGTCACACAAACTGAATAAATCTGTTTTTTTCCCCCCTCTGTCTGAAAACCAGGTTTTAGGTGGCACAAGGCATTAGCCTCATGATGCTGGGTTTGCCATGTCTTCCCCAGCTGTGATGTGCCCCAACTCTTTCCTTACAAATAGCTGGAGGATTTTTCACTCTCTTATCACATTTGCCAAGCGGGCCTGTTTTTTTTTTTTTTATCAGCTTTCCGCTCGAGATAAATGGGTTTTTGAAGACACGAATAAGAGAGGTTTTTGCAAGCTAATTCAAGAGCCCATCTGCGGTAGATTACAGATAGGTGCTGGGGGAGCGAATGTACCGTACATATTTTAATAAGCAAGTTTGGATATCGGGTTAATGCCCGATTGGTGATGGCAATGTCATTTGTTTTACACACTTAAAACATGCAGAACTAACAGGGAATACAAACAGACAAAGAACTGTGGAGCCCTCATTACAAACCTCATCAGCGTCTTTTCCAGTGCTGAGAAATTAAAATGCTAGTTTCAACATAGACGGGGTGATGCTTAAATGGTCACTGTGCACGGAGGAAAATAATGACTATCATCTGCCAATAATTGATCAGAAAATCCTTTCAAAATAGCATTAAATGACCCACTTTAATGCAACCATGTTTCAGGGAATGGCCTTAATAATGCTCTTGTTCCTTTATAAATAATTCTACTTCGCAAATAAAAAACGTGACATATTCTGAAAACATGAAACTTTAGTTGCTTTTCAATGAAAGGCTTTATTTCAAATTAATCTTATCATCATGAATGTACCATTGTGCTGTTTCTAGGATAACATCTAAAGAATACTTATATCCCACACGGCATAAGATTTAACAACTGTTTAGATATACTTTTAAAAATAATTGTGTCTGTGCCTGTTTCACATATGAACCAAATACTACAGGAATACGGAGAAGATATAGCACACGCCAGCTAAGTATAGTGTCGCCATTAAAACAGCATGTCTTGCTCCCAGTGGAAATACCACAATACCCTAAGAGAGAACAAAGTAGGACAAAACAATAAACCTTCAATCAGGATGTGAGTTTAAGCCTCACACATGAGAATGTTATTTCTTCGTAAGCACAGAATGACACAATTGTGTGTTGGAGAATTTGAACAAATTGTCAAACTAACATGTGATCCAGCCTGACCTTCAAGCCAAATACTCTTAGAAACAAAAAAGGAGAAACGCAACGACTATTCAAATTGTGGCAAATAAAATAATATAAAAAGACAGTTGTGATTACATCTACAGAGAAAACAAATACCTGTAATGTCAGAAAGCAACGACATGGTTGATTTTTGTTTTTACGCAGAATGTATGGTATGGCTTCTTTATTATTGGCTTATTTGATTACACGTATACAGTTACATTATCATACATCACGTATATTTTACATATTTTTAATTTTCTTCACAACATGTCCGAAAAGGAGTAGGAAGAAGCAAAGTTTATTCAATCCTATTACCCCATTTCCACTTCATGGCAATCACTCACACATACAGTATGTTCACTTCTTCTTCTCATTTTGTAACACAATTTACATGAATGAACTCTAAATACAACAGTTCTTTTAATAATTAAGTCAGCAATGAGATTAACAATATCTTATTTTCCAACAAGTTCAAGACGTTTATCACAATTCCTCCTCCTTGTTTTATAAACACGTGTAATTTGAACAGCCTCTTAAACTGGATCATATAAGAATGTATGACTTATTTGCATAATCTAGTCCATATTTTAATTCCACATACTACTGATATGCTAAAATTCTTAAGTGTTGCACATGCAAACACATGGTTTAAGTTAGATTTTCCTCTAAGGTTATATTTCACCTCTTTTGTTAAGAAAAAATGTTGTACATTCTTGTGTAGCAGGTTATAGTTTGTTTTGTGCATAATTTTTGCACCAAATCATTGAATTTCAATATTTTGGATTTAGTAAATAAAGGGGTGGAATGTTCTCTATGGCCGACGTTATGTATTATTATAACTGCCCTTTTTTGTAACACGATTAGCAAGTAAAGTGTACTTTTGTAATTATTCCCCCACAGTTCTACACAATGTGACAACATTATTTGCATAATTCAACATAGACGGCACATAGTTTATTTAATCCTATCTAGGCTCCATATAATATTACTGATAATTCCATGTGGGTTTATATTTTGTCATTAAAAAGTTTGTTTATTTCCTGTATTCAGGTGTCATCAGGGACATAAAATAATATATTGTTGTTGATAGCTCACGTAAAGGAATACAAATGTAATATGCAGTCAAATTATTAGATCCAATTAAATAGGTGTCAAAAAGTAAATGACAATATAATTATAACGTTTGAATTGGATTGTGAAATGAATTGAATGTGAAAAAAACTAAGTTTATGATTTTTTGTAAAAGGAAAAGGGAGGAAACGATCAAACTGTCAATAGATGGAATTGATATTGAAAGGGTTTCTGAACTTAGATTTTTAGGAGTGATACTGGATGACGGTCTGACATGGAAATCTCATATTGCACATGTACGGAAAAAGACGTCTAAGAGTATTTTTATATTAAACAAGGTCAAATATGTGTTAGATTACAGGGCATTGCGTATATTGTATTGTGCACTTATATTGCCGTATATCAGCTACTGTGTGGAAGTGTGGGGGAACACATATAAGAGTAACACAAAGGCATTGTATCAACTACAGAAAAGAGCGATAAGGATTATTTATAAAGTAGACTACTTAGAACACCCTAACATATTATTTATTAATTCTGGTTTATTGAAACTACAGGAGCTAGTAAAGTTACAGACATTATGTGTCACGTTTAAGGCGAAAAGTAAAACATTACCAGCAAATTTACAATAAATGTTTGTCATCACTTCTGAGAATGAAGAGCGTAGAAGAAAAGGTAATTTTCCAACATCAGTATTCAAGGACAACTTTAAAACAAATGTGCATATCAGTGGTGGGGGTTAGACTATGGAATTCTCTTTACAATGAGATAAAAGACGGTAAAAATATATTCCAATTTAAAAAAAAATACAATAAGATCATATGGACAGCCATAAGTGTTTACATTTTGCTTGATATTTATTAATTTCCTTGTTTTTTTGTCTGATTTTGTATCATCCCGTGAGGTGTATATTACTTTTTTTGTTCGGTTTGTACTTCGTGAAGATTTGCACTTGTTGTGTTTTTTTGTTTGTTTTCATTATATTTGGATATATTTGTTTGGTTTGTATGATATCCATTGAATAAGACTATGTATTATGTTGAAGGGGGGCAGGAAAATATACAGATTTTTCTTCATCCTGCTCCTTTTCAGGCATTGGTGTGTAAATGTGTGTTTAGTTTCTGAGGTTTAATTGTCTATCGATCAAAGATGCACATCAATGAAGGAGATAAATAAAAAAATGAAATGAAATTATAACAAACAACACGTTATAGAGATGACGTTCAACGTCAACGGTGTCATGACCATATATGTATATCCGCCTTCCGGACCACGTTAAGTATGAAAAGCTTTCTATCTTTGAAAAAAAACAAAAAAACATAATTTAAAATTAGAAATGTATTATTTTGCGTATTTTACTAAAACACTACGACGACGACGATAAAAAAAACGAAAAAAAAAACATGTCATATTTTCGGGAGCAATCTCGACATAAAAGCCGGGCAAGCTATTTTAGACTCCAACAATGTCGGACATTTTGCTTTTTTTTATAGGATGGAAAATAGCATGAAACCTTACCGGGGGTCCGGGGCGCTGAGAGCTGCAATGGAGGATATCCAAAAAGCACTCAAGACTGCGGGAAACGCGAACAACAATAACGAGGTTTTAATCCAGTTTAGGACAAATATAACGGGAGTGTTCGAAAGCCGGACGCCGCGGCGCGAAAAGGAAAGAAATCTCCTCCACACACAAAAAAAAAAAAAAAAAAAAAAAAAAAAAATCCCCTCCGTCTTTCGTCGAGATGAAAGAGTTTGCTAAAGTTCTGCTGGCTGGTCAGGAGAACACACGGCGGATCTTTGTCCAGCCTCAGGACCTCTTTATGGGACGCGCCGATGACAGACCGTCCGCTGTAGACTCCCTCCAAGTCGGGCTAAAATATGACGTAATGTACATCCAAGAGCCGAGACGATGCTCTTTCCTTCTTGTCTTTTCTTTTTTTCTTTGTTTTTTTTGTGTGTGTCTTGATTCGGTATCCGCACGAGGTCCACGATCCTTGGATCAAGACCACAGGTCCGACCTGATCACCATGCGCGACAGAGACTGACTGGACCAAGATCTGAGCCTGTGGGTGAGTGTGTGTGTGTGTGTGTGTGTGTGAGGGGGAGAGAGAGAGAGAAAAAGAGAGAGAGAGAGCAGCTGCTGAAAATGAGCACAGGACAAGACCAGAGCAATCGATGCCTGAACACGTGATCGTTTTTTGTTTGTTTGTCTTTATTAAAGGCCTACTGAAAGCCACTACTAGCGACCACGCAGTCTGATAGTTTATACATCAATGATGAAATCTTAACATTGCAACACATGCCAATACGGCCGGGTTAACTTATAAAGTGACATTTTAAAATTCCCGGGAAATATCCGGCTGAAACATCGCGGTATGATGACGTATGCGCGTGACGAAGTCCGAGTAACGGAAGTTATGGTACCCCGTAGAATCCTATACAAAAATCTCTGTTTTTATTTCATAATTCCACAGTATTCTGGACATCTTTTGCAATTTTTTTAATGAACAATGAAGGCTGCAAAGAAGACAGTTGTAGGTGGGATCGGTGTATTAGCAGCGGACTACAGCAACACAACCAGGAGGACTTTGTTGGAGCGCTAGCCGCGCTAGCCGCCGACTTCACCTTGACTTCCTACGTCTCCGGGCCGCCAAACGCATCGGGTGAAGTCCTTCGTCCTTCTGCCGATCGCTGGAACGCAGGTGAGCACGGGTGTTGATGAGCAAATGAGGGCTGGCTGGCGTAGGTGGAGAGCTAATGTTTTTAGCATAGCTCTGTGCAGTCTGGTTGCTAAGTTAGCTTCAATGGCGTCGTTAGCACAGCATTGTTAACCTTCGCCAGCCTGGAAAGCATTAACCGTGTATTTACATGTCCACGGTTTAATAGTATTGTTGATTTTCTATCTATACTTCCCGTCAGGGGTTTATTTCTTTTGTTTCTATATGCAGTTAAAGCAAGATGCTATCACGTTAGCTCGTAGCTAAAGCATTTCGCCGATGTATTGTCGTGGAGATAAAAGGCACTGAATGTCCATTTCGCGTTCTCGACTCTCATTTTCAAGAGGATATAGTATCCCAGGTGGTTTAAAATACAAATCTGTGATCTACAATAGAAAAAGGAGAGTGTGGAATCCAATGAGCCAGCTTGTACCTAAGTTACGGTCAGAGCGAAAAAAGATACGTCCATCGCTGCCTCTCAAGTCATTCACTGTAACGTTCCTCATCTACGAATCTTTCATCCTCGCTCAAATTAATGGGGTAATCATCACTTTCTCGGTCCGAATCTCTCTCGCTCCATTGTAAACAACGGGGAATTGTGAGGAATACTAGCTCCTGTGACGTCACGCTACTTCCGGTACAGGCAAGGCTTTTTTTTATCAGAAAGGATTTAGTAGAGAACATCGACGATAAAGTTCGCAACTTTTGGTCGCTGATAAAAAAAAAAGCCTTGCCTGTAGCGGAAGTAGCGTGACGTCACAGGTTGAAAGGCTCCTCACATTTCCCCATTGTTTACACCAGCAGCGAGAGCCATTCGGACCGAGAAAGCGACGATTACCCCATTAATTTGAGCGAGGATGAAAGATTCGTGGATGAGGAACGTGAGAGTGAAGGACTAGAGTGCAGTGCAGGACGTATCTTTTTTCGCTCTGACCGTAACTTAGGTACAAGCTGGCTCATTGGATTCCACACTTTCTCCTTTTTGTATTGTGGATCACAGATTTGTATTTTAAACCACCTGGGATACTATATCCTCTTGAAAATGAGAGTCGAGAACGCGAAATGGACATTCACAGTGACTTTTATCTCCACGACAATACATCGGCGAAACACTTTAGCTACGGAGCTAACGTGATAGCATCGGGCTTAACTGCATATAGAAACAAAATAAATAAACCCCTGACTGGAAGGATAGACAGAAAATCAACAATACTATTAAACCATGGACATGTAACTACACGGTTATTGCTTTCCAGCCTGGCGAAGCTTAACAATGCTGTTGCTAACGACGCCATTGAAGCTAACTTAGCTACGGGACCTCACGGAGCTATGCTAAAAACATTAGCTATCCACCTACGCCAGCTCTCATCTGCTCATCAACACCCGTGCTCACCTGCGTTGCAGCGATCGACGGTGCGACGAAGGACTTCACCCGATCACCGATGCGGTCGGCGGCTAGCGTCAGATAGCGCGTCTGCTATCCAACTCAAAGTCCTCCTGGTTGTGTTGCTGTAGCCAGCCGCTAATACACCGATCCCACCTACAGCTTTCTTCTTTGCTGTCTCCATTGTTCATTAAACAAATTGCAAAAGATTCACCAACACAGATGTCCAGAATACTGTGGAATTTTGCGATGAAAACAGAGCTTTTTGTATTGGATACAATGGTGTCCGAATACTTCCGTTTTCAACCATTGACGTCACGCGCATACGTCATCATACATAGACGTTTTCAACCGGAAGTTCCCCGGGAAATTTAAAATGTCACTTTATAAGTTAACCCGGCCGTATTGGCATGTGTTGCAATGTTAAGATTTCATCATTGATATATAAACTATCAGACTGCGTGGTCGCTAGTAGTGGCTTTCAGTAGGCCTTTAAGGCTATGTCTACACTAAGCCGGATAAACCCCTTAAACCAGTGTTGTTCAACCACTGTGCTGCGCGCAGAGGTGGGTAGAGTAGCCAGAAATGGTAAGATTTAACACTGTTACAAATATGCGCCACACTGTGAACCCACACCAAACAAGAATGACAAACACATTTCGGGAGAACATCCGCACCATAACACAACATAAACACAACAGAACAAATACCCAGAATCCCTTGCAGCACTAACTCTTCCGGGACCCTACAATATACACTACAATAGACTAGTTTAAAGTTATCTTCATTGAAAAGTACAGTGCTTTTCCTTCAAAAATAAGGACATTTCAATGTGACCCCAAACTTTTGAACGGTAGTGTATATATATATATATATATATATATATATATATATATATATATATATATATATATATATATATATATATATATATATATATATATATATATATATATATATATATATAAATATATATATATATATATATATATATATATATATATATATATATATATATATATATATATAAATATATATATATATATATATATATATAAATGTCCTTATTTTTCAATGAAGATAACTTTAAACTAGTCTTAACTTGAAAGAAATACACTCTATACATTGCTAATGTGGTAAATGACTATTCTAGCTGCAAATGTCTGGTTTTTGGTGCAACATCTACATAGGTGTATAGAGGCCCATTTCCAGCAACTATCACTCCAGTGTTCTAATGGTACAATGTGTTTGCTCATTGGCTCAGAAGGCTAATTGATGATTAGAAAACCCTTGTGCAATCATGTTCACACATCTGAAAACAGTTTAGCTCGTTACAGAAGCTACAAAACTCAACCTTCCTTTGACAAGATTGAGTTTCTGGAGCATCACATTTGTGGGGTCAATTAAACGCTCAAAATGGCCAGAAAAAGAGAACTTTCATCTGAAACTCGACAGTCTATTCTTGTTCTTAGAAATGAAGGCTATTCCACAAAATTGTTTGGGTGACCCCAAACTTTTGAACGGTAGTGTATGTATATATATATATATATATATATATATATATATATATATATATATATATATATATATATATATATATATATATATATATATATATATATATATATATATATAATGTGTGTGTGGGAAAAAATCACAAGACTATTTCATCTCTACAGGCCTGTTTCATGAGGGGTTTTCCTCAATCCTCAGGAGATTTTGAGGAAAACCCCTCATGAAACAGGCCTGTAGAGATGAAATAGTCTTGAGATTTTTTCCCACACATACATATTACGCTCTACCACGGTATCGAGCACTATTTTTTTGGATAATGTAATTAAGACATATATATATATATATATATATATATATATATATATATATATATATATATATATATATATATATATATATATATATATATATATATATATATATATATATATATATACCTGTGTATATATATATATATATATATATATATATACCTGTATATATATCTGTATATATATATATATACCTGTATATATATATATCTGTATATATATATATCTGTATATATATATATATATATATATATATATATATATATATATATATATATATATATATATATATATATATATATATATATATATATATATATCTGTATATATATATCTGTATATATATATATACATATATACAGATATATATATATATATATATATATATATATATATATATATATATATATATATATATATATATATATATATATATATATATATATATATATATATATATATATATATATATATATATATATATATATATACACACACCCCCAAATGCTAATATATGTTCAGAGTGCTGGCAAAACAAATGAGGTGTGATGTCTGGTAACTACAGAGGTCCTAACAAGCTTATTTATCCAATCTTACAGCGGCGACCCACTGTGACTTTTGAAATACAACATATTTGTGTAGGTTGTTCTTTGCATTTGCTGCGGTCCTTGAATGGCAGGAAACCTAAAACACTGAGAAGCAAACATCAAACAAGCAGCGGCGAGGAAACGCAACAATAGCCTGAAAGAGACAATATAAAGACTATTACGACTACAATTGTGCTTATCTGGAGATTGTGTGCAGAAAAGCATGATAAAGTTCCTTGAATCTTTCAACACTATACTGTATATCTCTAGCTAAAACTAGAGGGATTTTGAAGGTCAAACACATTCTTCTTTTGTTGCATTGGTCTTCTTCTCATAAACGTTTCGGCGACGGCTCACTCTTCTGGGATAAGTTTTGCAATAAAAACAACAAAAAACGACCACTGTCAGGGTTATCCCTGACAGTTTGGTCAAGTTTTAGTTTTCCTCTGCGTTTGTCTTAGTTTCCTGTCTTTGGTTCCTGTCAGCACTCTTATTTTGGTTATTTCCTGTTTATCTCCCTGAGTGTTTTGTCCCCTCAGCTGTGGCTGATTGGCACCTGGCCACACCTGGTGCCAGTCAGCCAGCTGCTATTTAAACCTGTCCTGCCCTCCAGTCACTGCTGGGTTATTGTAGTGTCTACTGATACTTTGTTGTAGCGCTGTCTACTTTTGTTCACTCCGCTCTAGTCCTAGTTCCTTCGTGTCACAGTAAGTGTTTTTGTTTGTCGACAGTTAGCCTTTGTGCTATTTTAGTTCATAGCCAAGTTTGTTCTCCACCTTGTGCGCGCCTTTTGTTTGTACCCTTTTGTTTGTTTTTCGCCATAGTATTTGAATCAAATCATGTTTTCCCATTCAATGTCTGCCACCATCTCTGCACCTTGGGGTTCGTCACCAACACATTTTGACACAAAAAGCAGAAAAACACACGCGCCATTGCAGGACTAAGGGTGTCAAAAAAAGAAATAGTATAGAAATTATCAGAAAACAGTCAGTGGAGAAAATAAGATGTCTAACGGTACACAAAAATTCCGGTTCGGTACGTACCTCGGTTTAGAGGTCACGGTTCGGTTCATTTTCGGTACAGTAAGAAAACAACAAAATATACATTTTTTGGTTATTTATTTACCAAATTTGTAAACAATGGCTTTATCCTTTTAACATTGGGAACACTATAATAATCCTGCCCACGTTAATCAACATTAAACTGCCTCAAATTGTTGCTCAGATTAAATAAAATGACAAAACTTTTCTTCTACATATAAAAAGTGCAACATTAAACAGTTTCAAGTCAACTCATCATGCTTAATTTATTACATTGTAGTTGATTTTTATTATGTAAATGTTATATTTGTATCAACATGTGATAGCAGGGACCCTGCCATTCAAAACTAGGCTGCTGCATTACTAATGATTAATGTAACTAGAGCTGAAAAAATGGTACAATAGCAATAGGAGAGACTATTCATCCCTGAACACCATGGAGTTCATGTAGGCTTAATGATGCACTTACATTATTATATCAACTATCAGAGACAGAAACTCTTCATTTAACATAATGTCCTTTTTTGCTGCTTCAACACAGCTCAATCAACACAGAAAAAGGTAAAGTGAAATAACAGACAGACAGGGCTTTGCTGTCCGTAACACACACACACACACACACGCAAATGAGCTAACGTTACGCTAAAAGCGAATTAGCCTTCACCTCAAGCCAGGACTGCGAGCGAGCTGAACTGCCTTTTATATTTCTAGAAGGTCAACGGGCTCATAGTGATGTTACTAGTAGTTGACTGGGAGGTGTTTATTATCATTTGGGTAGAGTCCGCTGCCTGATGCTTACCCGCTAAACGCTAAGCACTGACTACATGCGCTCTGAATACTTTTAGAACCTTTATTTAACCAGATAAGAAAACCCATTGAGATCAAGATCTCTTTCACAAGGGTGACCTGGCCAAGAGGTCAACAGCACATGTCACAGAGCAGTTTCAAAATAAATACATTAAGACATACATTTTAAAATACATAAGAGAAGTGTAAAACAACAGAGATTTACATCTTTAAAAACACAGGCACTTTGCAAACGTCTCTCGCTGTTTGTCCCTCAGGACAGAACGGAAGGCTCCAAATGGAAGTAGTTCTGTAAGTTTCAGTTTCGTCTGCAATTCATTCCATGCCATAGGGGCAGCAATGCCAAAAGCTCTTTTGCCAAATTCAGTCCGTACATGAGGAACAGTTAAAACATACAAATTGTTAGAACGTAATGCGTAAGAGCTGCTTTTTCTTTGTAACAGAGTACACAAGTATGGAGGTATTAAACCTAAAAGAGCCTTATAAATTAAAGTCAGCCAATGTGTATCTGCGTGCACTCAATGAAGATAAGTCTGACTTCATATACAGTTGACAATGGTGGGTGAGACTACGACAGCCAGTAACAAATCTTAGAGCTGAATGAAAAACAGTGTCCAAGGGCTGGAGGCATTTAGATGAAGCACTAAAATAAAGCACTGCTGATTGGCTGTTGCCGCTCTGTATGTAACCAATCAGATGGTTGTGTGGGTGGGACAATGCTGGGTGCTGTACTGACAGAGACAGGCAGAAGTAAGCGGAGCAGCTTGCTAATACTTTAGCATAGCTTAATATGTTCGTGTGGAAACTCGTTTGGTACACCTCCGAACCGAACCGAACCCCCCCCGTACCGAAACGGTTCAATACAAATACCGTTACACCCCTAGTTAGAAGTCATGTCAATGTCTCACCACTCGGGGCTTTGATTTCTCGCCAACATGCCGTAGTAACTGCAGGAGCCAAAATATTGTCCTCTCCCCTTTTTAATCTCCTTTGCAAAACCATTTAGTTAAGAAAATGTTGACTCCGGTTGTGCAAAATCCTTGAAATGACCACAAAGTAGTTCCCAGAGTAGAACCCTATTCAGTGTATAAACTCTTGAAGGAGAATCGGGTATGTTTTGTGTCCCAGGGTTCAGCTTCACGTCAACTCAGTGATGGGTAACTTATTCGGCTATCCTCAGCCAGGAGAACACTTAATCTCAGGTAAGCCTGCACTTACTGAGTTGATCTCGAGGCTCGATCCATATACGAGCTTTGTGGAAATAGCATCTGGCATAGAATATCTCCTTCCTCCGCAGCTTCTTTAAATAGGAGTGTGTACACTCGAAAGTGGAGACAGATTTCTGTTGACTCAAGATTGGATGCTGACAAGAAACCTTCTTTGCAGTGTTTTTTGCTGCTCATAACCCAACTTCATCAAATGTTAAGACTCACTGAAGAGCCACAACCCCTAAAATGGTGAATAATACAGACTTAAAGGCAAACTATTCATTTGCTCACTCGCTGGTGTCAGAATAAGATACAGCAGGGATTGACGTTATGATCCGCTGCCCGGATCATAGTCTAAGTTTTTCGAGTCACTTGTGTTTTCTGTTAGTTTTGGACGCCTTTAGTTCCTGTTTATGCACCTCTGAGTTTGTTACCATGGCTACTTATTAGTTTCACCTGCCTCTTGTGTTCGGGACGCGCACCTGTTTGTAATCTGAAGACATTATTTAAGCCTGCCTTTGCCAGTCAGTCTGTCTGGCTTCTTTGTTTGCGTCACGCTACTGTTATGTAAGTTTTTGCTTGTCTCCTAGCCCCTGCTAGTGATCTCTAGTCTGTGCTAAGTTGTAGCTTTAGCTTCCGGTGCGATCGGCACCTTGTTCCTTCAGTTTGTTTTCTGTTTTGTACCTCTTTAAGTGTTAAGTTCAAATCCCAGCCGAGTCATACCAAAGACTATAAAAATGGGACCCGTTTCCTCCCTGCTTGGCACTCAGCATCAAGGGTTGGAGTTGGGGGTTAAATCACCAAAATGATTCCCGGGCGCGGCGCCGCTGCTGCCCACTGCTCCCCAAGGGGATGGGTCAAATGCAGAGGACAAATTTCACCACATCTAGTGTGTGTGTGACAATCATTGGTACTTTCATCTTTAATCTTAATCTTAATTTACGATTAAATCATGTTCCTACCTGCAAGTCCTGTCCGGAGTCGTCCGTTTGCATCCTGGGAGAACAAACCCCGCAACAACTTGCGACCCGCTCGTAACAGAAAGAAGCCAGCAATTAGTTCCCCCGCATCGGACAGCAAGGAGGCTTCGCCTCGCCGTCAGGACGCGTCGCTCCCGAAAACTCCTCCTCCGGACAGCAGCACGCCAAAAGCAGCCCAGTCTTCCCCTCTGAGGTTTGGTAATCCCATTCATGATTTTGCCAAACGATTTTCCGACCGGGCTGTGAGCCAGAGGGAGAGCCGCGCTGACGACATCACGCCGCCGCCTTGTGATGACGTCATCCCGCCCACTAGTGATGACGTCAGAGACTAAGATTTTTTTTTTAAATTCTGTTTACTCCCTCTGTCAGCCGCCCACTAAAGACTTTATTTCTATGAGATTTTTTTTCTCGAAATTTAGATTTTTTCAGTCCCAGTCACCTTCTGTTTTTCAAGCTCCGCCTCCAGTGACTTTGGCTCCGTCCCCAGTGATAAAAATATGTTTTGTTGTATAAACATTTCATCCAGCCATTGCATGTCTCGCAGAGCTGCCATTGTGGGCAGGCTGGTCATCAGTACGTGCTTATTGCATTGTGCTACTCCGTGTTTCCTTTGAACTTTTCTAGCCCTGCTAGGTCAGTATGAGTCAAACGAAAGCAATGGACAATGGTTTGAAACATTTAGGAAGTATCCACAGCGTTGTAGATACTGCAAAAAAAGATTCATTCAAAAAGGTGAAGTGGATTTAATTTTTCATTCCTAATATTTGTAACAACCTGGCTGTTGAAGTTAAGGAGTGTTGTGATTTTAAACTGTGAGTGCACCACACGGTTAGTGACAGTGTGTTTGTGTGTATGTGTGTCGGCAAGGGCATGGGTTGTGTTGCCGTTGGTTACACAGTGGAAAGCTGATTCATCACCCCTTGTAACTGAGCTACGGTGTGGAACAATTTCCCTTGTAGATCATTAAAGTTTGTCTAAGTCTAAGTCTTGCTATGTTACTGTCTAGCACTTTATATAGTGTTCAAAGTGTACAAACATTTACGAAAATATGAACTTTTTTTCAGGCTGGAACGTCTTATTCATAATTACATTGTTTCAATGGAGAAATTTGCTTCAATATATAAACTTTTCTATTTATGAACCCTGTTCAAGAACCTAATAGGATTGTAAATCAATGTTTCACTGTATAAAATTAAATCCAGAACATTTAGGTTTCCTATATGGCAAAAACAATTATCACGATTCTTTTTTTCGTATTATTCGATCTTGATTGATATAATATAATTCATCTTTTTTGGATATATTTTTTTGATTAAAGGCGGATTGTCTTGTGCAGGATTATACAGAGAGCTGAGCCAGAAGGCAAAGCTCTCGGTCTACCGAGCTATCTACATTCCTACTCTCACCTATGGTCATGAAGTGTGGGTCATGACCGAAAGAATAAGATCGCGGATACAAGCGGCCGAAATGAGTTTCCTCAGAAGGGTGGCTGGCATCTCCCTTAGAGATAGGGTTAGAAGTTCAGTCACCCGAGAGAGACTCGGAGTAGAGCCGCTGCTCCTTCGCTTGGAAAGGAGCCAGCTTAGGTGGTTCGGGCATCTCATGCGGATGCCTCACGAGCGTCTCCCTAGGGAGGTCCTCGTTCCACGTCCCACTGGGAGGAGACCCCGCGGCAGGCCAAGGACCAGATGGGGGGATTACATCTCCTCTCTGGCCTGGGAATGCTTCGGGATTCCCCAGGAGGAAGTCGCTAATGTTGCTCTGGAGAGGGAAGTCTGGGGGTCTTTGCTGGAACTGTTGTCCCCGCGACCCGATTCCGGATAATCGGTTGAAGATGGATGGATGGAAGGATTATACAGAGTACCGTTGCGTCCCCACTATTTACGACTGCAGTATATCGTAACAGACATTTCCGCCATGTCTGATCAAGTTAATGTATGCTAACAGCTGATCACTCGAACTCAAACTAATCAAGATCATCGATTCAGCATCTGACAATGGCTATGCTGCTAGCATCAGGAAGCTACGAGTTGCGTACGCTTAAAAAGAACACTAATTGATATGGGGCGAAAATTCCAACCTGTGTTCGTCATCATCCTTCTCTTGAATTCTTTTTGTTTTTCGTTTACAACATTGTTTATGAATGTTCTCATTCATCCAGGTCATTGTAAACCCAGGGCATTCAATCGGTCTTAACTGGACTGTTTAGTCCAGTCTCAATCTAGATCTAAATAATCTAAATCTATGAGCATGAACTGATGAAGCCTACTGAGGTATTGGCACCAGCCGCTCGACTCGATCTGACCAATCTAAGTCTAAGACTAGATCTGACCAATCTAAGTCTATGAGCATGAACTGATGAAGCCTACTGAGGTATTGGCACCACCCGCTAGACTCGATCTGACCAATCTAAGTCTAAGACTAGATCTGACCAATCTAAGTCTATGAGCATGAACTGATGAAGCCTACTGAGGTATTGGCACCAGCCGCTCGACTCGATCTGACCAATCTAAGTCTAAGACTAGATCTGACCCATCTAAGTTTATGACCATGAACTGATGAAGCCTACTGAGGTATTGGCACCACCCGCTAGACTCGATCTGACCAATCTAAGTCTAAGACTAGATTTGACCCATCTAAGTTTATGACCATGAACTGATCAAGCCTACTGAGGTATTGGCACCAGCCGCTAGACTCGATCTGACCAATCTAAGTCTAAGACTAGATCTGACCAATCTAAGTCTATGAGCATGAACTGATGAAGCCTACTGAGGTATTGGCACCACCCGCTCGACTCGATCTGACCAATCTAAGTCTAAGACTAGATCTGACCAATCTAAGTTTATGACCATGAACTGATGAAGCCTACTGAGGTATTGGCACCACCCGCTAGACTCGATCTGACCAATCTAAGTCTAAGACTAGATTTGACCCATCTAAGTTTATGACCATGAACTGATGAAGCCTACTGAGGTATTGGCACCAGCCGCTCGACTCGATCTGACCAATCTAAGTCCAAGACTAGATCTGACCAATATAAGTCTATGAGCATGAACTGATGAAGCCTACTGAGGTATTGGCACCACCCGCTAGACTCGATCTGACCAATCTAAGTCTAAGACTAGATCTGACCAATCTAAGTCTATGAGCATGAACTGATGAAGCCTACTGAGGTATTGGCACCAGCCGCTCGACTCGATCTGACCAATCTAAGTCTAAGACTAGATCTGACCCATCTAAGTTTATGACCATGAACTGATGAAGCCTACTCGGATGAGAGGCGAATGACAAACTGATATGATAAATGAAATGATAAACTCTGGAAATACGTCCCTGGGCGCATGAGGACTTTGAATATGACCAATGTATACTACTTGGTATCGGATTGATATCATCCAAAACTAATGTAAAGCATCCAAACAACAGAAGAATAAGTGATTATTACATTTGAACAGAAGTGTAGATAGAACATGTTAAAAGAGAAAGTAAGCAGATAATAATAGTAAATGAACAAGTAGATTAATAATCCATTTTTACAGTTTGTCCTTTATAATGATGACAAAATAATAGAATGAGAAATGACACATTTGGAGCCTTTGTTTGCTTACTTACTAATAAAAGACAAGTTCTCTTTTATGGTCACTATTTTATTTAAGGACAAACTTGCAATAAGAAACATATGTTTAATGTACCGCAAGATTTTTTTGTTAAAATAAAGCCGATAATGCAATTTTTTGTGGTCGCCTTTATTTAGAAAAGTATCGAAAAGTACCGAAAAGTTTTAAAATACATTCTGGTACTGGTACCAAAATATTGGTATTGGGACAACACTAATATATATGTATATATATGATTGTTGTATGACGTTTTTCAATGAGAAAAGACATTAATGTCGCTTGTTTTAATGTTAACATTATAGCTAGCTAGCAAGCTAACGCCAGTCATTCCATAACTTTTTCAGAGTGTGGTTATCAATCACCGTTTTTCGATCATTTTAATCTAATATGGTAATACTAAGTTTTACAGCGGTTATCATTACTACAGTTTACTTGCATGTAGTACAGATGCCTGCAGCTGCTGAACATATGCAAAAGATTGACTGCTCTTGTAATCTGTAAGAACGCATGCATATGGTGACCATCGACGCCAGAAAAGATACTGACTTCGTCTCCATTCATCGTTCGGTTAATTGACTTATCGAATATGGGCCCGAGCTTAAGTACAGTTTGAGCCTTTGCAAGGTCAATCAATTTGCAGGTTTTACCGCTCAATTCAAAAGAGGCACTTTAACGCTAGAAATTGTATGTTAGGACTGCGGCTACGAACCCTCACCATTACAAATAATGAGAACGGAGGGCACAATGTAGACCGTCACTACCGAAACGGGACGCGGTCATGTTTTATTCCATTTTACTTCTGCAGCTGTATGTTGCAGTTTCTATCTGAAGAGTGCCTTCCGGAGTCCATGATTTATTCATCGCCGGCGCTTGAGTAGCGTGGCCCGATGATGTGAGAAGGAGCACTTTTTCAATGACTACCATCTTTCAATATGGGCTATATTCCAAGGTCATCCATTTAGAGTGCGTGTACACTTCAGAGTACAAGTAGTGCAACTACGAACAAAGGCCGGAGGATGTCGCACTCTTTGAAGGACTCTGAGGAGATGTGAGCAAAAGCAAATAACCTTACAGGACGTGGTTGGGGGCGTGGTTAAGGGCGTGGTTAAGGGCGTGGTTAAGGGCGTGGTTAAGGGCGTGGTTAAGAGGAGAGTATATTTACAGCTAGAATTCACCAACTCAAGTATTTCATATATATATATATGTATGAAATACTTGACTTTCAGTGAATTCTAGCTATATATATATATATAAGGGATGTCCGATAATGGCTTTTTGCCGATATCCGATATTCCGATATTGTCCAACTCTTTAATTACCGATACCGATATCAACCGATACCGATATCAACCGATATATACAGTCGTGGAATTAACACATTATTATGCCTAATTTGGACAACCAGGTATGGTACTTTTTAAAAAATTTTAGAAAATAAAATAAGATAAATAAATTAAAAACATTTTCTTGAATAAAAAAGAAAGTAAAACAATATAAAACCAGTTACATAGAAACTAGTAATTAATGAAAATGTGTAAAATTAACTGTTAAAGGTTAGTATTATTAGTGGAGCAGCAGCACGCACAATCATGTGTGCTTACGGACTGTATCCCTTGCAGACTGTATTGATATATATTGATATATAACGTAGGAACCAGAATATTAATAACAGAAAGAAACAACCCTTTTGTGTGAATGAGTGTGAATGGGGGAGGGAGGTTTTTTGGGTTGGTGCACTAATATCTTGTGTTTTTTATGTGGATTTAATAAAAAAAAAAAAAATAAAATAAAAAAAAATTAAAAAAAACGATACTGATAATAAAAAAACCCGATACCGATAATTTCCGATATTACATTTTAACGCATTTATCGGTCTGCCGATATTATCGGACATCTCTAATATATATATATATATTTATTTTATTATACATATAAATAAAATAAATACTTGAATTTCAGTGTTCCGGAGGCTATCCAGTAGATGGCAGCATTGTCCTGTTTAACTTCTCCGTTCATGAATGAGTATATCATTTCGGCCACCGTGTTCAATGGAGAAGTCTGTTCTACAAAATGTACAGGCAACATACACCTTCCCCTTCGAACTGTCCTGGATGAACTGAAATTCTCGTTTCCGTTCGTTTTGGAACTTGCAAGCGTATTTCTTCATCTTGCTCGTCGACGGCGTCGCCATGTCTGTAACTTCCTCGTTCTTCTGCTTCGTCTCCTTGTTGTGTGCGCAGTTGTGCACTCTACTCTCTAAAAGCCGTAGATGTTATGACGTCATTGGGCAGGCCAGCTGTTTATATTGTGGGAAAGCGGACGTGAGAACAGGCTGTCCCCACTCAGGTCCGCATTGAGCTGGAGGGGGCGTGGCCTCCAGCTCCAGCTGAATACCGGGAGCTTGTCGGG
This sequence comes from Entelurus aequoreus, assembly GCF_033978785.1. Lineage (NCBI taxonomy): Eukaryota > Metazoa > Chordata > Actinopteri > Syngnathiformes > Syngnathidae > Entelurus > Entelurus aequoreus. The sequence goes on from NC_084736.1 coordinate 81,850,207, forward strand.
AGAACATTTCTGCCGGGAGGTTATCGGGAGAGGCGCTGAATACCGGGAGTCTCCCGCTAAAAACGGGAGGGTTGGCAAGTATGCCCCTCCCTCACCAATGCTGCTGTTTGTTTCGTTTTTAACCCCTTCTTAACCCTGAACGTACATTGAAAATACACGCAACCCTAACTCAAAATGCCGGACATTCGAGGCATTTAAGAAACTCCGCCCTGACAGCTCCGCAAAAGAGGACATGTCCGGTGAAAAGAGGACGTATGGTCAGTCTATCCTAGCCCGTTAGCTGCTAGCATGCCGTGTGTTGTGCCTCGGTGTGCATTGTTTACACAACGTGCGTTACGCTACTTAATATATCCATGTGGAAACTCGTTCGGTACACCTCCGAACCGAACCGACACCCCCGTACCGAAACGGTTCAATACAAATACACGTACCGTTACACCCTTTTATGTGGGTATGCTCTATTTCCAAACACATTGCACATGGTTATTTGCAAGCCCTCGTGGAAATGGCGCTCATCAAAGCCCTCACAGCAAATTTTTCTGGAGGTTCCCGATCGACATGAAAAGTCCTTCCCCCGATTGATCGGAGCGATGTAGAACAAAAAGCACCCTCCGCCGGGCACATTAAAAATGAATTTTCTCCGGGATTCAAAGGGCCCGCGCTGCCGGGGCAGAGGGAAGATGAGAGCCGCTACATGCTAGTTTGCCTCGGGAGCCCCTCTGGCATCTCGTCCCAGCTGATCCATCCATCAGCTTTCAAGCTCGCAGAGGTGAGTGACTGTTTGAAGGCTCTCCTGGCTACTTTATCCTAAGGCTTAACAATCCAATATTGGTTGTTGCCGAAGATAATTACTCTCCATTGATGGTAGGCTACCCTGGGCTAGCTGCAGCCATTTGCATTGCCCAACCCCGCAGATCGATCAGGGAGGGAAAGCAGTTGGGAGCTGATAACAGTGTAGCAATTGACCAGTATTTGTTGGAGGGATGTTTTGCTTTTTATTCTCAGACACCCATCTGCTCCTGGCCTTCCTCTCCCCCCACTCCCTTACTTTCAGCGAACAAGATAAAGTACAGCCTCCACTGATAGAATCAGCAAGGACATTGCCGTCTTCATTCTCCCACCACAAGCGTGCATGTGTCACCTTGACATTCTTTATCTTCCTCGCAGCACTGGCAAGGGAAAATGTGCAAACCAGATCCCGCATTTGATACACAATTGTTTACGGAGCCACCGCTTTCATTTCCCCTCCTCCGGAGCCGTTTGGAAGATTGACAGACGCAAAAGCTACACTTTGCTGTTCTTGTCTAGTAAACATAAAAAAACAAATGCCACGGCCTCGTGCGGTTTATGCGGCTGATTTGTCTGCAACAGGGTGTAATTTACACAAAAAGGGAAAATTGGAGACGTGAGATTAGCCTACTGAAAGCCACTACTAGCGACCACGCAGTCTGATAGTTTATATATCAATGATGAAATCTTAACATTGCAACACATGCCAATACGGCCGGGTTAACTTATAAAGTGACATTTTAAATTTCCCGGGAAATATCCGGCTGAAAACGTCTCGGTATGATGACGTTTGCGAGTGACGTCACGGATTGTGCGGAAGTATTGGGACACCATTGTGTCCCAATACAAACAGCGTCTGTTTTCATCGCAAAATTCCACAGTATTCTGGACATCTGTGTTGGTGAATCTTTTGCAATTTGTTTAATGAACAATGAAGACTGCAAAGAAGAAAGCTGTAGGTGGGATCGGTGTATTAGCGGCTGGCTACAGCAAAACAACCAGGAGAACTTTGAGGTGGATAGCAGACGCGCTATCCGACGCTAGCCGCCGACCGCACTGATGATCGTGGTGAAGTCCTTCGTCGCGCCGTCGATCGCTGGAACGCAGGTGAGCACGGGTGGTGATGAGCAGATGAGGGCTGGCTGGCGTAGGTGGAGAGCTAATGTTTTTAGCATAGCTCTGTCGAGGTCCCGTAGCTAAGCTAGCTTCAATGGCGTCGTTAGAAACAGCATTGCTAGGCTTCGCCAGGCTGGAAAGCATTAACCGTGTGGTTACAGGTCCAGGGTTTAGTTCAGTGTCTCCTGATAGTAGAAGTAATAGTAGTATTGTTGATCTTCGGTCTATCCTTCCAGTCAGGGGCATGTTTCTTCTGTTTTTATCCGCAGTTAAGCACGATGCTGTCACGTTAGCTCCGTGGCTAAAGTGCTTCGCCGATGTATTGTCGTGGGGATAAAAGTCACTGTGAATGTCCATTTCGCGTTCTCGACTCTCATTTTCAAGAGGATATAGTATCCGAGGTGGTTTAAAACACAAATCCGTGATCCACAATAGAAAAAGGAGAAAGTGTGGAATCCAAAGAGCCCTTGTACCTAAGTTACGGTCAGAGCGAAAAAAGATACATCCTGGCGTCCTGCACTGCACTCTAATCCTTCACTCTCACTTTCCTCATCCACGAATCTTTCATCCTCGCTCAAATTAATGGGGTAATCGTCGCTTTCTTGGTCCGAATTTCTCTCGCTGCTGGTGTAAACAATGGGGAAATGTGAGGAGCCTTTCAACCTGCGACGTCACGCTACTTCCGGTACAGGCAAGGCTTTTTTTATCACCGACCAAAAGTTGCGAACTTTATCGTCGATGTTCTCTACTAAATCCTTTCATCAAAAATATGGCAATATCTCGAAATGATCAAGTATGACACATAGAATGGATCCGCTATCCCCGTTTAAATAAAAACATCTCATTTCAGTAGGCCTTTAAAGGCCTACTGAAAGCCACTACTACCGACCACGCAGTCTGATAGTTTATATATCAATGATGAAATCTTAACATTGCAACACATGCCAATACGGCCGGGTTAACTTATAAAGTGACATTTAAAACTTCCCGGGAAATATCCGGCTGAAACATCGCGGTATGATGACGTATGCGCGTGACGAAGTCAGAGTAACGGAAGTTATGGTACCCCGTAGAATCCTATACAAAAAGCTCTGTTTTCATTTCATAATTCCACAGTATTCTGGACATCTTTTGCAATTTGTTTAATGAACAATGAAGGCTGCAAAGAAGACAGTTGTAGGTGGGATCGGTGTATTAGCAGCGGACTACAGCAACACAACCAGGAGGACTTTGTTGGAGCGCTAGCCGCGCTAGCCGCCGACCTCACCTTGACTTCCTACGTCTCCGGGCCGCCAAACGCATCGGGTGAAGTCCTTCGTCCTTCTGTCGATCGCTGGAACGCAGGTGAGCACGGGTGTTGATGAGTAGATGAGGGCTGGCTGGCGTAGGTGGAGAGCTAATGTTTTTAGCATAGCTCTGTGAGGTCCCGTTGCTAAGTTGCTAAGTTAGCTTCAATGGCGTCGTTAGCACAGCATTGCTAACCTTCGCCAGCCTGGAAAGCATTAACCGTGTATTTACATGTCCACGGTTTAATAGTATTGTTGATTTTCTATCTATCCTTCCTTCTATCCTTTATTTTTTCGTTTCTATATGCAGTTAAAGCACGATGCTATCACGTTAGCTCGTAGCTAAAGCATTTGGCCGATGTATTGTCGTGGAGATAAAAGGCACTGAATGTCTATTTCGCGTTCTCGACTCTCATTTTCAAGAGGATATAGTATCCCAGGTGGTTTAACATACAAATCCGTGATCCACAATAAAAAAAGGAGAGTGTGTGGAATCCAATGAGCCAGCTTGTACCTAAGTTACGGTCAGAGCGAAAAAAGATACGTCCATCGCTGCCTCTCAAGTCCTTCACTGTAACGTTCCTCATCTACGAATCTTTCATCCTCGCTCAAATTAATGGTGTAATCATCACTTTCTCGGTCCGAATCTCTCTCGCTCCATTGTAAACAATGGGGAATTGTGAGGAATACTAGCTCCTGTGACGTCACGCTACTTCCGCTACAGGCAAGGCTTTTTTTTTACCAGCGAGCAAAAGTTGCGAACTTTATCGTCGATTTTCTCTACTAAATCCTTTCAGCAAAAATATGGCAATATCGCGAAATGATCAAGTATGACACATAGAATGGATCTGCTATTCCCGTTTAAATGAGAACATCTCATTTCAGTAGGCCTTTAAGGGTACTTAGCAGGGTGCCTGCAATAACAAGCGTCGATATGCTTCGCCGCGGGTGTTGCGTTCGGCGGCGACGGACATGTCACTCGCTCCAAAGTTCCAGACACGCGCGGGACAAACAAAGCCTGGCAAACGAGGTGTGAACATTCAGAAGAATAATCGCAGCCATTGCGCGTCTCACCCTCTTCTTGGGATGTGGAAATGAAAAAAACAAGTGATATTTTTCCCCTCCTAATACAATTTCCATTGCTTTAACAAGATAAAAGTGAATTGTGCTCCTACTCAGAGACGTTTGGAGATGAATTTTTCATGCACATTGATAATTCAATACAGACCGGTTTATTAACATTCCATGACTTCCCTTGCTATCTGAGAATAAAAACTCGGAAATCTGAAGGTCTTTATAAGAAACTGCCGTAACTGTCTGGGCGTTTACGTTCGTAACAACCGTAGACAAAAAAAAAAAGGCATGGGGTTAGGATACTGCAAAATGTGGATGGAAATAAAGATAAACTGGGCACCTGGCAATGTATCGAGCAGACCTGGGCAAATTAGGGCCCCGGGGGCCACATGCGGCCCGCTAAGCTTTTCAACCTGGCCCGCTGGACATTCCCAAATAATTTTTTTACATCTTTAATTAAGATGGAAACTGTGGCTGCCATTATGATGTCATCTAATGACCGTAAGTCTTCAACTATACTAAGTATATCAATGGTCGGAATCTGTGCTTTTGCATGATATACTAGTTAGCACATCAGACCAGGCGCCAAGCAGTGTGGGTGGGGAGCGTTTCCACAGAGTGTTTCCAGAGCGGCCGGCCTGAAATGCGGGTGTCAGGGACAGACGTGGAAGGAGATTTTTACAACAAAGTTCTAAAGCTTAGTGAGATATCAGATGGTAAGTGTTTGTTTTTTTTACCCTTCGCGTTCATATTCCGCTGTTTGTTGCATTTTTGTTGCGTTTCACTTGATTGTAAAACATGTCAATCGAGAGGGGGTGTTGTCAATATTCAGTGTTTTATCATTCATAGTTAAAGGCCTACTGAAATGAGATTTTCTTATTCAAACGGGGATAGCAGATCCATTCTATGTGTCATACTTGATCATTTCGCGATATTGCCATATTTTTGCTGAAAGGATTTAGTAGAGAACATCGACGATAAAGTTCGCAACTTTTGGTCTCTGATAAAAAAAAGCTTTGCCCCTACCGGAAGTAGCGTGACGTCACCGGAGGAAGGGCTGCTCACATTTTCCTATTGTTTTCAATGCAGCGAGAGAGATTCGGACCGAGAAAGCGACGATTACCCCATTAATTTGAGCGAGGATGAAAGATTCGTGGATGAGGAACGTGAGAGTGAAGGACTAGCGTGCAGTGCAGGACGTATCTTTTTTCGCTCTGACCGTAACTTAGGTACAAGGGCTCATTGGATTCCACACTCTCTCCTTTTTCTATTATGGATCACGGATTTGTATTTTAAACCACCTCGGATACTATATCCTCTTGAAAATGAGAGTCGAGAACGCGAAATGGACATTCACAGTGACTTTTATCTCCACGACAATACATCGGTGAAGCACTTTAGCTACTGAGCTAACGTGATAGCATCGGGCTTAACTGCATATAGAAACAAAACAAATAAGCCCCTGACTGGAAGGATAGACAGAAGATCAACAATACTACCAAACTCTGGACATGTAACTACACGGTTAATGCTTTCCAGCTTGGCGAAGCTTAGCAATAATAATAAATGGATTAGATTTATATAGCGCTTTTCTAGACACTCAAAGCGCTTCACAGAGAAGTGAGAACCCATCATTCATTTTTACAACTCATTCATTCATCATTCATTCTCCGGTGTGAGCGGCACCGGGGGCAAGGGTGAAGTGTCCTGCCCAAGGACACAACGGCAGCGATTTTTGGATGGTAAGAGGCGGGGAGCGAACCTGCAACCCTCAGGTTTCTGGCAAGGCCGCTCTACCCACTACGCCATGCCGCCCCCAGCTTAGCAATGCTGTTGCTAACGACGCCATTGAAGCTAACTTAGCTACGGAACCTCGACAGAGCTATGCTAAAAACATTAGCTCTGCACCTACGCCAGTTCTAATCTGCTCATCACGACCCGTGCTCACCTGCGTTCCAGCGATCGACGGTACGACGAAGGACTTTACCCGATCACCGATGCGGTCGGCGGCCCGGAGACGGAGGAAGTCAAGGTGAGGTCGTTCGGCTAGCACGTCTGCTATCCATCTCAAAGTCCTCCCGGTTGTGTTGCTGTAGCCGGCCGCTAATACACCGATCCCACCTACAACTTTCTTCTTTGCAGTCTCCATTGTTCATTAAACAAATTGCAAAAGATTCACCAACACAGATGTCCAGAATACTGTGGAATTTTGAGATGAAAACAGAGCTTTTTGTATTGGATTCAATGGGCTCCGAATACTTCCGCTTCAACAGTTGACGTCACGCGCATACGTCACCATATCGAAACGTTTTCAGCCGGAAGTTTGCCGGGAAATTTAAAATGTCACTTTATAAGTTAACCCGGCCGTATTGGCATGTGTTGCAATGTTAAGATTTCATCATTGATATATAAACTATCAGACTGCGTGGTCGCTAGTAGTGGCTTTCAGTAGGCCTTTAAACGATAGTTTAGTGTGGCTGAAACGGGGCTTAGGCTAAATAATTCTTCGTTTAAGGGGTTAAACGACTTAGTGTAGACATGGCCTAAGACAACTCTCAACACCTACAAGTCTTACATTGCTTCAATCAATCAATCAATCAATCAATGTTTATTTATATAGCCCTAAATCACAAGTGTCTCAAAGGGCTGTACAAGCCACAACGACATCCTCGGTAAAGAGCCCACATACGGGCAAGGAAAACTCACCCCAGTGGGACGTCGATGTAAATGACTATGAGAAACCTTGGAGAGGACCGCATATGTGGGTAACCCCCCGCCTCTAGGGGAGACCGAAAGCAATGGATGTCGAGTGGGTCTGACATAATATTGTGAAAGTCCAACACATCAGCGAAAGTCCAGTCCATAGTAGGGCCAGCAGGAACCATCCCGAGTGGAGACGGGTCAGCAGCGTAGAGATGTCCCCATCTGATGGACAGGCTAGCGGTCCACCCCGGGTTGGGAGCAGAGTAGAAAAGAAAAGAAAAGAAACGGCAGATCAACTGGTCTAAAAAGGGAGTCTATTTAAAGGCTAGAGTATACAAATGAGTTTTAAGATGAGACTTAAATGCTTCTACTGAGGTAGCATCTCTAACTTTTACCGGGAGGGCATTCCATAGTACTGGAGCCCGAATAGAAAACGCTCTATAGCCCGCAAACTTTTTTTGGGCTCTGGGAATCACTAATAAGCCGGAGTTCTTTGAACGCAGATTTCTTGCCGGGACATATGGTACAATACAATCGTCAAGATAGGCAGGAGCTTGACCGTGTAGTATTTTGCTCTGGGGTGAGTTTATTCCCTATTCTTCTTGAGAATTAGAGACCAGCAAATAATCATGAATAAACAAACACTGCAGTACGGGAGGTTGAACCATGGTTCTAATATGTCCGGCCACAAGACAGCCAGCAGAGTGAGATGAGGGTTACCACAGCAAAGACCTAATCCACTCAGAGACACATTCAGGGTCTCTGAAGTGCATTTGTTGTGTGGCCTGAGGTTTAACAAGTGACTTTATAACTCCATTTCTCATCCTTACCCCCGTTGTATGGAAACGTTGCTCAGGAAGAGTCAGCTTGGGAGGGTAGAGAAAGTGAAAGGCTGCAACCAAGAGTGATGATGGAAGCCACGGACGACACACTAAGTGGAACCTATACTGTACGTATGCAGTGGTAACTCGGCTCAAGAGTCCTCACTTGGGTCATTGTTATTCTTTATTTTGTGAGCAGAAATATGAGCCTGCCACTGCTAGTTGGTACGACTTTGGTAAGCTGTGAAGCCGCACCGCTTGATGGATTGTCGGCGCATTAAACATAGGAGTATTATTATGGTGTGTGTATAAGGTAAGACATATTATCTGGCGTTTTGTTTCGCAATACTATGCAAAAGCAACTTTTCTTACCTTCTGGTACATGCTGATCTGTATTTGGGATCTGCACAAATCCTGAAAAATTGCGAGTGTCCACCTTTGGGGCGGTATAGCTCGGTTGGTAGAGTGGCCGTGCCAGCAACTTGAGGGTTCCAGGTTTGATCCCAGCTTCTGCCATCCTAGTCACTGCCGTTGTGTCCTTGGGCAAGACACTTTACCCACCTGCTCCCAGTGCCACCCACACTGGTTTAAATGTAACTTAGATATTGGGTTTCACTATGTGAAGCGCTTTGAGTCACTAGAGAAAAAAGCGCTATATAAATATAATTCACTTCACTTCACTTTGTAGTCCGTGTCGACACCGTAGTGGATAAGCTTCTTCTTTTTCTCTATCGTCTTGTTATGTGACATTCATCCTCCACTGTTGCCATTTGTAATATAAAGTAGTGTAAAGTTCTTACTTATATCTGTCAGTGAACACGCCATGAAAGCGCTAAAACATACCGGTGTGGTGAGTTTACATTATTCACCCAAGGAACTTTAGTTATTAGAGGGTTCCGGTCGGACGGTTTTTCACGGGACACATTTCCGGTGTTGTTGTTGTTTCCAGGATGAGGAGATGCTGCTCCGTTATTGATTGAAGTAAAGTCTGAATGTCATTAAAACAGTTAGCGCCATCTTTTGACACTTCTTCCACTCCCGTCCTTGCACGCTACACCGCTACAACAAAGATGACGGGGGGAAGACGCTGTCGAAGGTGAGCCACGTAGATAAGACCGCCCACAAAACGGCGCATCCGGTTGCGACTGTTAGAAAGTGGCTTGAAGATGATGTGTAGAACATCATCTATGCAACATTTTGACCAAAGAACCACCATTACATGTTATGTAGACCAATTCAACCTTTTTTGAGAACAAGGCACATTTTTTTAATACAGAAAATACGGAGGCACACCACCAGCAGAAAACGTTAAAAAATTAAACTCCACCAGGTTGTCGTGACTTATTTTGAGTTTGTTGTTGTTTTCCTGTGTGTAGTGCTTTAGTTCCTGTCTTGCGCTGTTATTTTGGTGGCCCTTCCTGTTTTGTTGGTGTTTTCCTGTAGCAGCGTCACGCCTTCCTTTGAGTGCTATTCCCTGACCTGCTTTCTATTGGCAAACAAGACTATTTCAGTTGTGCGGACGCTTTCCTTCTTTGTAGGGACATTGTTGATTGTCATGGCATGTACGGATGTACTTTGTGGACGTCGTAAGTTTTTGCTGTTGTCCAGCATTCTGTTTTTGTTAAACTTTGTAGCCAGTTCGGTTTTACCGTCGTTTTGCATAGCATTCCCTATGCTTCATTGCCTTTTCCTTTACGTTTTGTTCATTTTTGGTTTAAGCGTTACATACCTTTTTACCTGCACGCCGTCTCCCGCTGTGCTCTGCATATTGGGATCGCGACAAAACATCCTCGACGCGTTCCTGACTTCTACAAAGCAATTAACTACCTGCTGCCACCTACTGAAATGGAGTATTACATGGTTACTCTGCCAAACTCTACACAGCACAGACACTAGACAACGACACATTATATGCAGATTGTAATTATTGAATCACAAAAAATATTTTTTGGACCAATTAGGTGAGGTTGCATCATTTCCCACGGCACACCAGACAATATCTCACGGCACACAGTGGTTGAAAAGCACTTATGTAGACCACAAGATGGTGTTTTACATTTAGAAAAATATAATAATAATATGACTCCTTTAACATCTTAAGGCCCAAGCTGTTTGTTTACATGCTTTGTTTATTTCTCTTTGCTATTTGGGCTTATTGGACCCTAATTAGAATAAAAACTAAGAATCATCTTTTGATATGATGTACTTAGTCCATAAGTACACAAACGTGTACTTCATGTTTAGTGACATGCTCATTCTTATTTTTACACTTTTTGTTTCCAAATTCCATTGTACGTTATACTCTTCTGACACCACCAGATGGCAGTATAAGTGTCCACATAAGTGGCCATAAGACCCCAATTCAGTAGTGTACACAATTTTGGAAATAAGAGCTAAAAGGTGCTGTCCACACAAGTGGCCACTAAGCCTTTAGAGGTTTTAATGTGCCTTATAGTCCGGTGCACCTTATATATGAAAAAAGATCAAAAATTTAGCTATGGTCCGGAAAATACAGTTCAATGGTAAAATTAGATTTTCGATATGAGAATTTTGGGTTTCGAGCTCCTTTTTAGAAGCAATTAAGCATGCAACAAGGCACCATTGTGTATACTTCCTGCACATAATAATATGACTCCTTTAATGCGCCTTATAGTCCGGTGCGCCTTATATATGAAAACATATCAAAAATTGACCTATGGTCCGGAAAATACAGTTCAATGGTAAAATTAGATTTTCGCTACGAGTATTTTGGGTTTCGAGCTCCTTTTTAGAAGCAATTAAGCATGCAACAAGCCACCATTGTGTATATTTCCTGCACACAATAATATGACTCCTTTAATGCGCCTTATAGTCCGGTGCGCCTTATATATGAAAAAAGATAAAAAATTGACCTATGATCCGGAAAATACAGTTCAATGGTAAAATTAAATTTTCGATATGAGTATTTTGGGTTTCAAGCTCCTTTTTAGAAGCAATTAAGCATGCAACAAGGCACCATTGTGTATACTTCCTGCACATAATAATATGACTCCTTTAATGCGCCTTATAGTCCGGTGCGCCTTATATATGAAAAAAGATCATAAATTGACCTATGGTCCGGAAAATACAGTTCAATTTTAAAATTCGATTTTCGATACAAGTATTTTGGGTTTCGAGCTCCTTTTTAGAAGCAATTAAGCAAGCAACAAGGCACCATTGTGTATATTTCCTGCACATAATAATATGACTCATTTAATGCGCCTTATAGTCCTGTGCGCCTTATAGTCCAGTGCACCTTTTATATGAAAAACCATAAAAAATTTACCTATGGTCCGGAAAATACGGTGCAATGGTAAAATTAGATTTTCGATATGAGTATTTTGGGTTTCAAGCTCCTTTTTAGAAGCAATTAAGCATGCAACAAGGCACCATTGTGTATATTTCCTGCACACAATAATATGACTCCTTTAATGCGCCTTATAGTCCGGTGCACCTTATATATGAAAAAAGATCAAAATTGGACCTATGGTCCAGAAAATGCAGTTCAATGGTAAAATTAGATTTTTGCTACGAGTATTTTGGGTTTCGAGCTCCTTTTTAGAAGCAATTAAGCATGCAACAAGGCACCATTGTGTATATTTCCTGCACATAATAATATGACTCCTTTAATGCGCCTTATAGTCAGGTGCGCCTTATATATGAAAACATATAAAAAATTGGCCTATGGTCCGGAAAATACAGTTCAATGGTAACATTAGATTTTCGATACGAGCATATTGGGTTTCGAGCTCCATTTTAGAAGCAATTACCGTAATTTCCGGACTATAAGCCGCACCTGACTATAAGCCGCACCAGCTAAATTTAGGGGAAAATACAGAATGCTCCATATATAAGCCGCACCCGACTATAAGCCGCAGGGTTTTGATGTGTAATTAGCGTAGTATATAGGGGTTCCTGCTACCACGGAGGGGATTGTCGGGACAGAGATGACTGTTTGGGAACGCAAAGCGTCCCATTTATTAACAATAAATCTTTCAATCATTCAATCAAACTTTCACATCTTTGACATGGCCAACAGCATTCGTGCAGAGTACAAATAATACAACGGTGCAAAGTAATACAAAGTGCTCGCCTGTACGTTATCAAAATAACCAGCCTACCGGTATATGAAAAGTCAGTCTTTAATCATCGTGTCATCGTCTTCCTCCTGCGTACTAAAACCACCGAAATCCTCTTCGTCGGTGTCGGAGAAGAACAGGCCGTAAATAAGCCGCACCCTTGTATAAGCCGCAGGGACCAGAACGAGGGGAAAAAGTAGCGGCTTATAGTCCGGAAATTACGGTAAGCATGCAACAAGGCACCATTGTGTATATTTCCTGCACATACTAATATGACTCCTTTAATGCGCCTTATAGTCCTGTGCGCCTTATAGTCCAGTGCGCCTTATATATGAAAAACCATAAAAAATATACCTATGGTCCGGAAAATACGGTTCAATTGTAAAATTGGATTTTCGATACGAGTATTTTGGGTTTCGAGCTCCTTTTTAGAAGCAATTACACCATTGTGTATTTTTCCTGCACATAATAATATGACTCCTTTAATGCGCCTTATAGTCCAAAGCGCCTTATATATGAAAAAAGATCACAAATTTACCTATGATTCGGAAAATACAGTTCAATTTTAAAATTAGATTTTCGATACGAGTATTTTGGGTTTCGAGCACCTTTTTAGAAGCAATTAAGCATGCAACAAGGTACCATTGTGTATATTTCCTGCACATAATAATATGACTCCTTTAATGCGCCTTATAGTCCGGTGCGCCTTATATATGAAAAAAGATAAAAAATACAGTTCAATGGTAAAATTAGATTTTCGATACGAGTATTTTGGGTTTCGAGCTCGTTTAAGAAGCAATTAAGCATGCAACAAGGCACCATTGTGTATATTTCCTGCACATAATAATATGACTCCTTTAATGCGCCTTATAGTCCGGTGCGCCTTATATATGAAAAAAATAAATAAAAATAGACCATTCATCGGCAGTGCACCCTATGGTCCGGAAAATACGGTTCAATTTTAAAATTTGTTTTACGATACGAGTATTTTGGGTTTCGAGCTCCTTTTTAGAAGCAATT